>NC_056735.1:307263478-307388478 GCF_019279795.1 Protopterus annectens | reverse complement strand
AGTATTTTTTTATTTCTATAAAGCAAGCCAAATTTTTCGTGTGTCTTCTTAATGCAGTTTTGGATGTGGAGATTGAATTTCAGTTAATCATCAATGATTGCCCCCAAGAGCTTGATGTGTGATTCAACATGTATGACAGTGCTGTAAGGGATGTGATAGTAAATGAAGATTTAAGATGGGAAAAAGATTTGGGGAGAAATAAGACACGTTTGTCTTTTTAGGATTGAGTATGAGTTGATTATTAGTTAACCAATTTTCAACAGAGTTGAGGGAGTCTTGGGTTAATGAGTGGAGGTCAGAGAGACTATCTAAGGTGGAAATGATTGTGGAATCATCTGTGTATTGTAGAAGAGAAGCGTAAGAGCAGGAAGTGTCCAGACAGTTAGTGAAGATATTACATAGTAGCAATTTGAGAATGGAGCCTTGTGGTACTCCTGTATTGACAGGGAGGAAGGGTGAGAAGGAAGAGAGCCATTTGGCAGACTGCTGTTTGTTGGTGAGGTAGCTTGGAAACCATTTAAGAGTAGGATTAGAAACACTAAGATCAGACATTTTGGTAAGGAGCTTGGTGTGAGAGACAGTGTCAAAGGCTTTGCAGGGGACTAAAAATAGACAGGAGACTAGTTTTTTATTGTCTCTCACTTCTGAGATAGATTGAGTGAAGGAAATTAGAGCAGTTGTGCTATGATTAGGGCAGAAGTTGTGTTGGGTCGGTGTGAGTACATTTTCCTGAAGAAGATAGTCCAGCAGTTGCTTGTGTATATATTTTTCTAGTAATTTACAGAGGGAGACAGAATGGCTATGACCTGATAGTTACAGAGGTCAGTGGGGTATCCTGCCTTGTGGATTGGAACGGTATAGAATTGTTTCCAGATAGAGGGGACAGTAGATTCTTGGACAGAGTGATTAACTAAGATGGGGACAGGTTAGGCTATACAGCTAGCAGCAAGCTTTAGGAAGTAGGATGATAAATTATCTGACAAGGGAGAGCATGGCTTAAGTTTGTTGAGTAGAGATTTTATGTAGGCAGTAGGAACAAGTTTAATTGAAAAGGTGGTGTTATGAACCGAGGGAAAAGTGGGATTAGTGAGGTTGGAGGTGTTACTATTCTGGGTTAATTTGCTGATGGAGTCAATGAAATATGAGTAGTAGTTTCAAGAGGAGAGTTGTTAGGACAGGGTTTAGGTGAACTAGGGCTACTAGGATAAAGAATCTTATTAATAGTATTCCAAAATTATTTTGGATTATTGTGATGGCTTGAGTATGGCTTTAGGTAGAAGTTTTTCTTGTCATTGCTGATAAGCTTTTTAGTGAGTTTTTGGAGTTCTTTATAGTTTTGGAGGTGTATTGGGGATTAAGATTTTAACCAGAGTTTCCATACATTGTCTCTTTTGATTATTAGGGGAGCATGTGGACTGCAATAGCCAAGGTGCAAAGAGAGATTTTACTCTTATTTTCCTAAGGGTAGCAAGGGAGTTAGGAATTTCAAGGAAAATTATGTTGAATTTGTCTACAGTGTTGTCGAGGGGTATGTGTGAAAGGAAAGACCAGTTTATGGAGGAGAGTCTGTCACTGAATACCTCAGGGTTGAAGTTAGAGAGAGTACGACAATCTTTATATTTGTAAGTTCTAATCTGTTATAGGGAATATTTTTGAATGCATGTGGGAGAGTAGTCACTTAAAGAATCAGATAGTGTTTTGGGGTTCTGGTATAGGTTTGGATTGGAGACAAGGATCCAGTCCAGTGTAGAGCTAGAGTTGTTGGGCTTACTAAAGTGGGTAGGGGTTGTGATAAGTTGTGTGAAGCTATGAAGATTTATACTAGTGTTAGAAGACTCTGTGGCTAGGGTTTGCCAATCAATATTGATGTCACTTAGTATTATAGTGTCATTGGATATGGAGTGAGGGAACCAGGTGAGAACTTGTTCAAGTATGAGGATATTATTGCCAGGGAGGATCTAAATAGCAGCAATTATAAGGTTTTTTGTGATTACTAAGTTTACATTTAACTGCTAAGAATTTTTCAGGGTTAAAGTTGGGGAGTGAAATGGTCAGAGGCGACTTTAAGTTGGTCGGAATATATTATAGCTATACCTCTGCCTTTTTTGTGGACCCTGTCTAGGCGGAAGATGTTGTGTCCAGGAGAAGGATTTCATTGTCAGTGTTGTGGGGTTTAAGCCAAGTTTCAGTGACAGTTATTGTGTCAGGAGAGTATTTGGTTATCCATGAGTGGAATTCACTGACTTTATTGAGAATGTTGTATATATTCAGAAAGTATATGGTTAAGCACTTGAAGGGAAAATTGGGGTGAGGGCAGGATGAGGGTGGGGAGAGAGTGTCAGAAATTGGGAGGAGGGGAGAAAATTGGGGTTTTCTTCAATAATTTCAGTTTATTATAGTCTACTTAAGTTCAGCAGTGTTAGTAGCTGCAGTTTTCATACTTGTAGTAGTTCTCACTAGATATAATAGTAATAGTAATAGTACCAGTGCATTAATAGTAATAATAATAGTAATAGTAATAGCAGTAGTCACAATAGTAGCAGCACTAATAATAATAGAAATAGTAGCAGTAGCAGTAGTAGTAATATTAATAGTAATAGTAATGGTGGCAGTAGTAGTAATAGTAAAAGTAGTAGTGGTAGTAATAGTAACGGCAGCAGTAGTCATAGTAGTAGAAGTAGTACTAGTAATAGTAATAGTACTAGTAATCATAATAGTGGCAGTAGTAGTAGTATATCATTATTACTTAAGTATTACTGTTTGATCAGCCACTTGTGTAGATGATGCTGTGATTGCCCTGATCCCTGATGGGGTATCTGACATGGGTACTTATGTTTGATGCACAGTAGTGTACAGGCTGAGCATGTTTTTGGGACACTACATTGTTTCTTTCTAGTGGTGGATAGCCGCGCCCTCATATGTCTTAACTACTTATCTCTCATTTTGTAGTTGACTGACTCTATAACCATGCTTTATCCCATATGTATGTAGATGATGGTGACATTTCTCTACACCCTTTGGGTTTCTTTGACATAGAACTGCTTTGGCTTGAGGCACAGGTTGTATACATATGCAGCAGAAATTCATTTTATACATTTAATAGCTTCATACTTGGTTTAGTCTCAGTCTATTGCATATGTCACTCATATGGGTTACTGCTGACATTCCTGCAAAGTTGATCAATAGTATGCTTTTACTGAAGTGCAGTACATAAACATAGCATTTATCTCTGCATTACAGCTTCATCACTCACCTGTGTGACTGCTTCTGATAACACTGTAGTCTGGGGTTGCCTATGTCTTATGCTCATAGCAGCCAGGCAGTACATGAGTAAGTAAAGGCTGGTATGTCTGTATGCATTACTGCTACTGTTTGTATGTGCTTAGCTCCTATTGTTGTTTAATTAAGTGGTGAGTATGTGCACTATTCACAGCTTCTTAACCAGGGTCATAGCATAGTGTGCACGCCTCTGTCTGCCATGATCATGCCCAGGTGTGGGTTCCTTATGTGACCCCTCATCTCCATGTGCTTGCACTGTCTGTGGTGTTAGAAAGTACAGTCCCTGTTCTGGAGCTTGCTTCTGCAACTGTTTCCTGAGTATGATGTTATGTAACATGGCATAGACTGTCATTAGTTTGGCAGAGGAGGGAGGGTCATGCTGCAGGGCATCTCCAGATGTATCAGGACATCAGAAACATGAGTAGAACAGACCAATAAACATGCTCTATGATATTTCTAGTCTGAGTATGCACATTATTGTAACCTTGCTCAGTGGAGTTGTGTGGGTTTCTCATAAGAATCATAAGCCAAAGTTAAAGTGCATATCCTGCATCCCCCACTAGATGTCCTTGTAAAAAGACACCCCTTGAAAACTTTAGGTGCATGTCAGAGGTTCCTATCACGTCATCGAACTTTTACAAGTTTGAACCGCATATGGTCGAGACCATATGTTCAAATTTGTGAAAGTTCGAGAGTGTGAATGGAAATCTCCATAGGTGGAGGTTTCCATTTACTTCAATGTGGTGAGATCTTGGAGTTGGTATATTTAAGTAGTGGGGTGTGAGGGGGTGCAGGGGGGCTTGCCCCCTGCTTACAACAGTTTATTTTACTGTCCGTTGTGGTTTTTTTTTTTTTTTAGGTAGTCGAAGTTATATAACTTTGAACATAATGGTTCGACCATTAGGTGTTCGAAGTTACGTAACTTCGACTATGTGATATAGACCCACAAGTCAGACATGTGCCATATTTGGAAGGAATGGAAACTGTCAGGGTGACCTGCATACACATTATGGATAATACCTTGTGCATTACAGACCACCTAACAGTTGATGGAGTGTCAGCCTTTTCTGTTTATTTATCCCCTTCCCCAGTTCACCAGATAGAAATTTTATTTCAATGTGGCTGCTGTCTATGTTCCTCAGAATTTCAGGAAAATTGGCTATGATATAGACATTTTTCATGATGGTAGCTCTCTCTCTAACACGGTTATGTGGAGATCACATATGGCCCCCATATGTTGCAGCATTGCATTGAAAAACTGGTGGAGCATTCAGAAAGCAGAGTCCTGTGACACTTCCAATGTGTTCCCTGTGGGTCACTGAAAATGTCTCTGTAGATTCTATATGTAATGGTACATATACCTTGTATTCTATTGGGATGGAGTTTCCACAATTCCCAAAGGCCATGATGTGAGGACAGCAGATGTTCACTATTTGTTCTATGGCACCCCTCTCCACCCTGTAGCAATCTATTACTTCTACTTCATGAAGTCCATTGTAGGTGAAAGGTGGTGTGAACACCTCATCTCCTCCCTTTTCTAACCCCTATTTCACTTTTCTTCACCTCTTCTTTTATCTAAACCTCACTTCACTTCACCTTTTCTTTTTTTTCCTTGATCTCTTTCTCTCGCTACTGCCTCCCCTTCACCCTACTATCAGTTTTAACTTTTCCAGGAATAGCACAAATATTGACTGTTGCTGAATATTTTTACATACAACAATAGCATCTACCTTCAACTATGTAGTCACAATACTATCCTGCAGCTGAATCATTTTGCTTTATTACTCTACAGTTCTACATATCTCTTTAGTATTATTTATGTTAGTCATCTTTTTCATCTTTAATATATTATAGCAATAACCCACGGCTGGGTGTGGGTAATGCTGGATTTACCCACGGGTGGCTTGGTTTGGTCACAAGGGCGAAGCCTGCGTGACCAAACAAAACCAACCGTGGGTAAACCAGCATTACCCACACCTAGCCGTGGGTTATTGCTATTATACAATGGTGTTAGTTTTGTGTTGTGTTATGTTTGTGTTGTTGTTATTTAGGTTTTTGTTTGGTTACTTTGTATTCTTCCACTTTTTGTGAGATAAAATAGTGCACACTTTGACTTCATGTTTATTTGTCTTTTAATTTAAATACAAGTTATTAATTTTTCAAGAGATGTTAGGAAATAATTATATAAGTAGATATAGTTTTAAAGCTTTTGGTATGTCTTCGTGTTGTAGTTTATTTTATAGTTAATGGCTGTTTACTGTATGTGTGTTGTTCAGTATTTGTTTTATTTTTAAAAGACAGTAAGACAGTAAGACAGTAAGATATAGTTTTTAGTTGTAGAATGCTTTTGCATGTTTTCTGCTTGCCACTAAGGTGCTTTTGTGTGGTTTAGTTCATTTGAAGTTGTTGGTGCATGATATGTTAGGGGCTGGACTTAGGTTACTTTGCATTTACGGTGTTAATACAGTTGCTTGGATTGGGAATCAGTGTGCACAATTGCGAGTTTGCATTGTATGATAATGATTAGGCTGTATTGAGCAACCAACAGAAGCACTTTCTAGAGTCTAGGAGAGAATGGCAAAAACATGTTTGTAGTTAAAGTATGATTTGTGATCCAACATCTCTGAGAAATGTGCTTGTAACAATAAGCAATCGCAGTAGCAGAGATAAACAGGTACTTTTCTGTTATCTAGTCTCCTACTGTTTGTTTCAAGGAGCTCACTTTCTGGCTTACTGTGATTATATTTTCAAACAAAATGCATAGCGGCTCTTCTTTATTTGCAGATTTAAAAGCTGACATCTGCACTTCCTTTTGTTCTTGCTCATGTATCTTTATTTCCTTGTTAATTTTATTTTCTCCCCAGGAATGCTATTTTATCCAAATTTCTACAGGTCCATTCCAGACATTGTGCTTAAAGAAGCACCTTGGATGGATTCTCTAACACAACCTCACTAAAAATACAACCGTATTTTTCAAATACAAAAAAACATAAGTTACATAAAAAGTTTAATGTTCAAGGATGGTGAAGCAATATTGCCCAATCAATTAAGAAAATATATGTTGACAAAGCTATATCTGTCACTCTTAAACTGTAAAAAAAACCCACCATGATGTCTTATTTTGGTGAAAATAAGTGTGTAAAAAGAGCGAGAGGTTTAGATCTGTACTCCATATTACGACAATAATCCAAGAGGTAAAATGATTCTTTCCTTAGTTCATCCAACGAGACCTAAAAGTAAAAAAGGAACAGGTTTGTTTCAGTTTTAAAACTGTTTATATTTGATGTGTCCAGCTAATTCTCCGAATTTCCCGAGGTAAACAGATACAAGAAGCAATATGTGACTAATACACTTAAGACTATGTTTTAAGATGCAAGTCTGTCTGGTAATGTTCTACGATTTTCAATAAAATGTGGAAATACAGATTTTTTTAGTCAAATAAATTTCAACATTTACATTCTTCAGAGGACATATCAGGGACACTAAAAGTTTGTTTCAAGTCGCAGCTGCTTGATTCTTACTTAAGTTAGTTTGGATTTACAATGTGCACGCTGGTTGTATTGGCCAATCAGCATGCGTATTTCTCGGCTTTGCTGAGTTTCCATTGTATAATATATTACTGTTTTGGAGCTTTTCTCCCTGGGCCTCCACTGAAAATGGGCTAGCAGCCCAATTGGACACTCCTGGTAAGAAATGTAAAATAAATAGATAAATAAAATATACTTACATTGTTTATAATTAGAACCATAAACTGTAATAAAACATAAAATCTGCTAGGTATGAGTCTGTTTATTGGAATATATAAATAGTTCATCCTTATTTTTGGAATCAATTATATCTTGTTGGTACCCACAAGACAAAAATCTTTTGGTTCTTATTGTGCCATCTAAATATTTTGTTATAGTGACATCTAAAAATAAAATGGTCAGTTGATGAGAGTCCAAATTAAAAGGTAGGCCCCATTTATATTCCATTTAAGTACTGAACAAAGTCCTTAAGGTCAACCAAGTCCAAAGTCATTACAAACCAACAATCATTCAAATATAAGAAGAAAACAGAAGATGCAGTGTGTTAAATATCAACCCAGACACAAAAATGTCAAAATATATCAAAATGAGGGTCATCCAGGTTTAAAATCCGCAGTTTAATATAAATAATCAAAATAAATATTGAGTGCTTTCATCGGTTCAGTTCCTAACTCTTCATGTATTTCTGCATTTACCTTAAAAATGTTGCAGTTCTTTTTAATAACATTTCTTATCTCCCTAGTGCATTGGATATACTGAATAATATAACCTTTCTCATATTGAGGTGTTTCACTAACTTGTGTTAAGTAACTTAGACCTATGCCTAACAATGGCTTTTATTTACCCCTCCCCCCACACTATTTGTATACTTCCTCAATAATGCTATCCACCATACTCCTTGGGTATGTACCATTTTCAGTCTAATGAAGGGCAATTTGTGGACATTGACAAAGATACTAATGACTTCTCTTCCTTGAATGATATGATATTTTACTTTGAAAAAATGTTAATGAAATGCAAGAGTTTACAGATTGAGTTTTTATACTTAAAAGGAATGTATTAATTCCAAAATTGTGCTGCAAGGGTTACAAATGTTTAAATTTCCCTTTAGTTTAATATATAATGAAGAAGTGGGACAGGAGTTCATTGGTTTAAGGTAAATCCAGAAATGCAGGAACTGAACCAGTGTTGATTACAAAAACTGCTCCAAATTTTAAGAGGCTTTTAGAAAATAACAACTGTGAATAACAGCTGTACTAGGGTTACAAATGTTTGTGGTCATGGTAACCAATGTTCTTTCATTACTAAGGTATCTGAACTTGCCTCATACAATTTACTGAAAAGTAAAGTTGTTTCAAAAAGGCAACTGTACAACTTGTAGAACAGTATATTTAGCCAAGTGTGAAACTTGTACATGTCTACATTGGTAAAACTGAACGTGTACTTAAAACTCATATTTGCAAACACTTATATGATATCAATAATAAAAGAGACAACAATGCATTATATAAACATTCAGTCAAATGTACAAATGTTAAGAAGTTTACTTTTGGTATACTTGAACAAGTAAACTTTGATCCCTGAGAGGGTGATTGGAAAAGTCTGTTAAATAACAAAGAACTTCAGTGGCAGCTAAGGTTGGCAGCTCTTTCCACCAGAATAAAATATGTCTATATCTATTACACTAGTTTTAAGGATGAAGGCTGCAAAAATATAAAGATGAAAATATTTAAATGGCATTTAATTTAAGGACATTTTATTTAAGTGTGTAAAAATTATAATATATTTATCTTGCATACAAAAGTACTTTTTGTCATTATTTTTAAAGTTTACATACAAATATTGATATATGCACAAGCAGTATCTTGGTTAATTATTTTGATGAACAGAAGATTATTTATTTTAATTTAACATTTGTTTAATGGGAAAGTTCGACATGGAACAAAGCCAGTTTTCAGCAGAGGCCCGGGTAGAAATGCTCCATATGCATGTCTTTGTAAAGTGGGAGGAAACCAAAGCACCTGGAGGAAACCCACATGAAAACAGGGAGGACATGCAGACTGCACAGAAGGCAACCCAGCTAAAAATCGAACCGGAGAACCTCTTGCTGTGAAGTGACAACACAACCACTGGACCACTGTGCCATACTAATTATGATTAATTAATGAGTTTGTATTCAGCCAATGGAATGTGGTGGCTATTGTATTTAAAATAATTTTGTTTAACACTGTTTCATTTTGTATTCTGATGATGTCCCTGGTTAGTGGGATCAAAGTGCTCAATATTTATTTTTATTATTTATATTAAACTGCAGATTTTAAACCTGGATGACACTGATTTTGTTGCATTTTAATCATTCAAATGTCTATGCCACTTGATAAAGATGTTGTGGCTGGTGTCATAAATCAGCTGGTCCTCCAAATGACCCATATAAAGGTCAGCATAAAAGGGTGCAAAAGATGCCCTCATATCTGTGTCCTTGACCTGAAGAAAACATTTTTGATTAAAACAGAAAACATTTTTAGATAGTACACGTTCCATTAAGCATAAAAGAAACATATTGAAACCTGAGCTCTCTATGATTTGTTTTATATACTCAATATTCTAAGGCTTACATTGGAAGGACAGTGTCACAGCAGATAGTGTTGTTGCCTCACAGCAAGGGTTCCTTGCTTTGATTTTTGGCTGGGGTGCCTTCTGTGCAGAGCCTACATGTGTTCCCTTTGTTCACGTGTGTTTCCTCTGGCAGCTCGGGTTTCCTTCCACATTCCAAAGACATGCAGTAGGTGGATTATATACTCCAAATTAGCCATAGATGTGAGTATACATGCAAGAGTGTGGTGTGGAAGAACTACTGTGGCAGGGCTAGCCACCCGGCAGTGTAAACCATGGCTCTAGATGATTCTCACTGTTGAAGCGACCCCCTGACCTCATGTGCAAAAATGGGAAAAAGGTGTTTTGAATGGATTCTAAGGCTCAACATGTAATGCATATATGTAACAATTCAGTTCAGTTTGAACCTCCTATTTATAAAAGCTGTGTAGTGTCTTTTATTCTCAATCAAAATTTTACTACTAAAGGTCTTAAATACTCTGTAAGAAATTCCTATAATGGTTTAGCCAAAGATCCTTGGCTAGAAGCAATGGGTCAACAAGGTGGATGTTATGCATCCTTGTGAATTTTAGGCACAATTCAAAAATGTTGCATTTTGGGGTCAGCTGTGGGGCAGAAAGTAAGCAGGGTAAAAAGCAAAAGTGGCATGTTTTGTATATAGAGAGGAATTTAAATATTGTAGATATCGTGCACATTTTTATACAAAAAAGATGTTTTAATTAAAAAAATAAGAGCCCTATTCTCCTTCATTTCTGTGAGAACAGTACAGTATGCAGACATGATTGTTAAAAAGTGACTATTTGCAAGTCTACTTCTTCTCAAGGTAAACATTTTTACTTGAAGTATCTTATAAAAATGAATAAATGCAGGTAATTAAAAGGAAGAAGAAAGAAAGAAGAAGAAAAGGTAATAGGTGAAACATTATTTCTGAGATCAGCAAGAAGAAATAAGAAGGCACATTTCAATGGCCAGTAGAAGGAACTGGAAGAAGGTCAAACAATGAGTAACTAGCAAAGAAAACAAACACTACGAGAAAGAAACAAAGCAAACCAAAAAAAAAATAAAACCCTGCAACAACTGGGTTCAAAAAGGCCAAACAATTCCATATTTCCTTTGCTCCATTTTGGTTTGACATTCCTTTTTTTAACCTTGTTTGTTACAAAGTTTTATTTTTAAGTTGAAAGAATGAGAAAGACAAGAGTGCTATTCATATAGATTGATGATATTACTAGAAATGCCCACGTAAAAATGTGTATTGTTAAAAGACCAAGATTTGAATGGCCTAGCAAATACGCAAACACACAATGGTGGCTTTGCAGTACTAACCTGCTGCCACACTAACAGACCTGCTACTGCCATAGAAATGAATGGATGTGCACCATCAAAAGACAGTCTGTGCTTTATTCAATTCAAGCCTCTAAAAGTACAGTAGAGCTGTTCTATTAATTGTTCTGTCATGTTAGTTTAGAACCAGGAAAGAGTTCTGGTAAACACACATGGCTAATTAGCAATAGGCATGCCCCCAGACTGATACATTTGCATGTAGTCTTCACTATGACTGTCGGCTCTGTCCAGCCACATTGGCACGACGCTGGTCTCTGAATCAGAACTCCATGTCACACTGAGCAAACCTGCTTGAAACAGATTAGAATTCTATTTATTTCCAATGAAGTCTGTGATACCTACTGGATACATGTTCTTAATAAATATATATTTGTTGGTTTTGCTGTGAATGCTTTTCCCCCCAGCATTTGCCAAGAACTTTGAGTTCATTTTTCATTAAAGTATTTACAAAGATTTATATAAATGTTTAATACTTTTAGGTCACTTATATGCTTCCTACTCATGAGAACAGCCACATTATTTTACAGCTGACCCTACCAGGCTTGAAAACATCATTTTCATCTCACTTGGGTGGGCTTTCTATCTGTTTGGACAACTGGAACTCATTCTGTGCTATTATTTTTTTTTTACTTCTCCAGCTTTCATACAAGTTTTTCTCACTAATCACAGAACTTCTGTCCACTTTTATAATTTTGATCTGCTTCCTCTTATCACCACTGCAATTCCAAGTTGCCCAGCTGAGGGCACATCAGAGAGCTGATGACAGTTTCAGTGAGAATGAAATGATCGAAGTATGTTCACCAAAAATGACACTCATCAAGGCTGGACTTTGTTTCTTTCTCCCCTGTTGTGTAACCTCAGAGTTGGTATCAGTATAAATTCAGGGGGGTGTGGGGGTGTCAAACACATCAGAAATGCAGGGGAGTTTGCCCCCATAAAATGTTTCTTCAGTTGATCACTGAAGCTAATTCAGTAAACAGTGTTCAAAGTTTTATCTGCAAAAACTGCCTTTAGAGATTCAACATAAATCTGTTCTTTTGTTCCCTTATAATTAGAGACTGACGCGATGGGGTTGCTATACTCATTTTATGTCCCCTCTAATCTGTCAGTTTTAAGCTACTTCCTTGCCATTTCCTGCATAGCCTTTATTCAAATATGTGGTCTTCTGTAAGGTTTCATCAATAACCTTTGCTCCCGAAACTGTCTCAACCTAGCATTTACACAGATTTGTTGTGCTGCTAGGAAGTTCTGCAAAGATTTCCCTGTTCTCTTTCAAAAACTTCTATTTTGCTGGTTTCTTTTCTATGGTGCATATAGGTCTTTTACCTGAACTGCAGCTGTAGAAGCCTATTTTCTCAGCTCATTAGGATAATTCATAGGTTCATAGGTTCATAGGTTGGTACTAGGCTATCGGCCCGAGGGCCTATATAAGCCTAGCCATAACAATTTCCTGGCTATTTCTTCCCACACTATTTACTTCCCTGGACCCCTGTCTAGCAGGGTGACTGACATGAGCCCTGGGGTGACTTTTCTTTCTGCCATCCAATTGTCAATTTTCCTTTTGAAGAGGGCCAAAGAGGCGCTCTGCTTGACATGTATGGGCAGTCTATTCAAGAGTCTAGGGAGTCTCTGGGTCAGGAACCTATCCCTCCAGCATGTTTTGTTTATTGTGATGACAAGGTTTAGATCCCTGGAGCATGTGGCTCTGAGGGTTTGGGATTTCTTTAAGTGTAGCATGTCCAACAACTCTGAGTTTGACATGGCCTTGTATGTTAAGCAGAGATCACTTATAAGTAGACGATATGCAACAGAGTATAGCTGGAGTTTTTTTAAGGCAGTCAGCATAGGGTATCTGCTTTAGGCCTGTGATTCTTTTAGTGAGGTATTTCTGCGGCCTTTCTAGTTGTTGCAGGTGTCTTGAGAGGTACATACCAAATGGGGCGTTGTAGTTTATAATAGGTCTAATGAGGTATGAGTACAGTAGGACAATGACCTCCTTTTTTCTGGATGAAAAGCCCTTAGTGATGAGATGTGCCACATAGAAGGATTTCCTAACTGTTGTGGCAATGTGGTTTTCGAAGGGGAGACCACTGTCCACCTGTGTCCCTAAGTCAATTATCACACTTTCAGTGTTTAGTGTACTGCCACCTATGTGGTAATTCACGGGTACATGTTTTTTTTCCCAAAGGGGATAACTATACATTTCTTGGCATTGATCTTGAGCCCATGACTCTGGCACCAAGCATATGTTTCTGTAAGGCCCTTTTGTAGAGTATCCACATCATTTGGAGATTCATTAATGGCTCCCAGTTTGCAGTCATCTGCGAACTTTGTTAGCCAGAGTCCCTTAGTATCGGCCTGTACTTCAGAGATGTAGATGCCAAACAAGAGTGGTCCCAGGACTGAACCCTGAGGTACTCCACTTGTCACTTGTCTGGAGCTGGATTTGGAGTCAGCTACTTTTACAATTAATCTGTTGTCACATTCACAACAGAGATAATTGTATATTTCACTGAGTTCAGAATGGTGATATGATCTCTCTTTTCTGGCTTTCTCTTAACAGTTTGTTAATTCATTAATTAAGTCATTAATTCCTGCAGTTATTTCAAATAGTGCTTGCCAATCAGCCAAACATATATTTTCCACTTTCAGCCTATCTTATAAGTGATTTATGGCACATTTAAATCTGATTTTCTTTCCTTCCCATGTTTCTCTGACAGTATTGAGAGGTACATGAATATAGTTACTGTCCTTATTAGTACTACGTTTCTTTTTTGCATAGAATACTATGCCCACACTCTGCACTTAGTACTGCAAATTACTCTTGTCTTCTCAACACTTCCTTCTGCGCAGAGCGTCTGGATAACCATTACTAGTGTCATTACCTGCTCTTTCTAATGTGCTACTTTGTAATAATTGTTCCCACTATGCATTGTATAATCTAAATATTGTTTTCTGTGGTGCTTTGTATTTTTCAAATGTTGTTTGTTTTTGTGGAGCTTTTCTCCCCAGGCCTTCACTGAATATGAGCTCTTCTTGGCCCAGTGGACTTTCCCAGTAAACAAATGGCAATAAAAAAATAATTAAATGAATTGTGCTTATAAGTTTTTGCCACACTCACACTGTCTACTTAGGTCAGTAAATTCACTGCACGGGATTGTCAAGAAAGGCAAGCCATTGTTTTTTAAATTCACTAATAATGCTGCTTAAAGCTACTTTTGTTCCTATAAACTTGAATACTGAAAAACACGATTCTTGTTGCCTATCAATATTTCAGCCTTAACACAGGTATCCTGAGATACAGCACTGGCATCTTCTTGTTTAATCTCACTGATATCACTGTACACATCCAATACATTAACATTGTCTAAAGCTTCAATATCACTGGTGTTAACCTACTATTTCTTGTTCTGTCACGGGTACATTGTGAATGTTTATGGTTTTGGACCATGCTTCTTGCCACTTACTTCAGCTAGAAGTTTCAGGTTTGATCTACTACATAATTGAGGACTACTATTCATTTTGGATTCCTGAGTCTTCTGAGCCTTTTCCCTGTCATGCTGATTTTGACTTACTATACTGACGGACATATTTCTTTGTCTGTACAAGTCATTTGCCTTTTTTGTGCTTTGGCTAAAGCCACATAAACTTATTTAGAATCTCTTGCTGATGCTGACATCAAATAACAAAATTATCTTCCAAGTCAAAACTTGTGTACAAAGTCCAAACATTGTGTTCAGCTTCTTACATTATGTCTCTAACTTTGTGTTCTGTTGTTCTGCTGAAAGTATCATCTTTTCACTCTGCTTTTTCAAATTTTAACCAGCTTACCTGAAGGCCTGACAAATCTGGAGTGTCTTGAAGGTTGGCTCTTCTAGAAAATACAGCTTGTACGAGTGTTCATTATTGTCAGTTGTTAGTTCTGCCTTGTTCACGTTTCCCTGTTCCTCTTGTATTTGAGTTTAATGCATAGAACCTTCTTTCTCTTGCTTAGTGTTCCTGTATTTCAACTCAAATTAAGTATCATTAGGACTCTGTTCAAAGTTACATTCTGTCTATGTTTATGTTTTCTCACCTGCATGTTTCTTTCTGTCTTTTTTAGAGTTATTAAACACTGCCTTCTGAATTATTATTTCTACTGAAGGTTGCATTCCCTGTGGAAAAAGTACATCAGAACACATTTATACTTTCAGTTTTAATTTTTCTTCTCACCCGTAAATTACTTGTTGCCTGGAGTCATAGATGTTTGCTATGGACTGACAAAAATGGGCTTGAAATCTGACCAGACATAGTTCAGTTGTTTTCTTTTTTGTTTTTTTATTTATTTTTTTATTTTATTTATTTTACATTTGTTGACTGGGCTGGTCTAACTGGATATATGTCATTTTCAGTAGAGGCCCGGGGAGAAAAGCTTGTTTGTTTGTTTGTTTTTTACCTTACTTAAAGCCATCAATTGATTAGACTCCACATATTTTTTTTAAATCCTGTACTGTCAAAACCTGGTATAAAACTTTGACATGATAGTATTTCTACCTTTCTAACTGCATTTGTGCAACTTTTCTTACTAGTGAACTCATTCCAGCACTCACCTGCTGCTTAGAAGTTTCCTTATCTGGGGCTTTCTGTTTTAGCCTTACTGAACTGAAAGTGCAGAATTCTGTGTAGGTAATGTATTTTCCCCGCTTTCTAAGTTCATACCATTAAGAGTTATTATCTTAGTGTGTCTTTTAGTTTTTTATTCATTTTTACTCCTTTTCTGCACCATGTTTAGGCTATAATGATATTTCTCTTATTTGCTTTAGACTGTAATAATGCATCAGTTTCAAGCTGCAATGTTCTACTGTGCAAGTCTACAGGTTTTGTTCTTAGATGTTGCTCTGTCACTGCAGGCTGTAATATTTTAGTGTTTAATTTGTTTCCTTCAACTTTTTTATTCTTGCAGACTGACCTATCACAGCAATCAGCAATATGTTAGTATGTAGATTCCTCTTCTATTTCCAAAGAGAGGTAAACATAGCCGTTCAGACTTATTTACTTGCTTGTTCTCCCCATACTAATAGGGCTGTTTGTCAAAAAAGCAGCCTTCTTCCCCTTGTCCCCCAACTTTTAAAGTGGAGAACCTCCTTTCTTATTATTGCATTATGTATTAATTTGGGTACTACAGTGATAGGATAATCTACATTCTAAAACACAGTTTAAATTTCTGTCTGAGTGTGACGTCTGGCTATATCCCACTGGACTGCCACCAGTTAATGTGATGTCTGCCTATATCCCACTGGACTGTCAATAATTAAATGACGTCCCTTACTATCCTGGGTCAGTAACTAAGGAGCTTTAATCTTTACTATTGACTCCAATATGAGACTGTCACTTAGAAGTTATATTTTACAATTTTCCCCTAAGAGCACAAAAGTGACACACTCTGTCTTTCTGGGACTGGACTATATGCCTCTGTCCATCCAAATGTATTTTTCTCATTACACACTTCAGAGCAAAGTGTCCCATTTTAAGACCTCTGATACACTCACACTCAAAGTAAATTTAAATCTCACCCATCCAAACACTTCTGGGAAAGCCTGACACAGATTTCCAGCTGTGTATCTTTCCCAAAAATAAATGCAAAAATTCTGCCACCAATCAGAGGATTTTCATGTCTTTCAAAAGGGGTGTCCCATTATGAAAATTAATTATCAAAATAAATGATAGCTATGACCATAACAGACATGCCTCAGGGTGACCTGGGAGGTATCAAACAGGTAGAAGCATTCTCTGTTCTCCAAAGAAAAACACTGGTTTCCAGCCACAATGTAACATAATGAAAAACATTTAATAATAAGTAAAAATGATTACAAAATTGAAAATCAATAACTCTCAATAAACATTTGAATTCAATCACCAGAAATGTAAATCAAACTGCAGGGTAGGAATCCATTATTCAAGAAAACCTCTATTTTAATAACTAAACTATCCTGATCTAACTAAAAAAATACTGTCCCTGATCTACTCTAAGATATAATAGCAAGACCAAGGCAAGTTTACAGTTTTCTTGGTGAGTTCTCCTTTATTGGTTTCTACTGACTGCTAAGTACTTGACAAACTGCACAGCCTCACAGTCTCAACTTTCTTCTTCAGCAGTCTCAACTGACTCAACTGTCTAATTTCAAAGTATAACAGTCAGGTGTAAAAAAGATTACTTTTTCTGTCAACCAGCTGTTTATATCATTTCCTTGCAACCAGGAACATTCCAATTGCATCACTCACTGCTCAGCTGACTCTCTGTAGTTTGTACTTTAGAATGTCCCTCTCAAACATGCATAGTTTGAACTGTATTAAAGCAGTGATAGAGTCTTTAAGCATTCTGTTTGAACAGGGAAAGACTCAACATTTTAAACTTATTTACATTTTCACAATTAAGCATGCTGACATACAATACAAGTTAATCTAAGAATATGCATGAATCTCCTGCCACTCATGCTAACACAGGTGACAATGTTTTCAGTTTCTTCACACTGAGTAACAGGTTACTGTTTATTTTCCTTATAAATGCATACTACATCAGCTTTGTTGCCAGGTTGTTAATTGCCAAATAATCTTATCCTGGTTAATAAAATAGGAAAAATAAAAAAAATCATTAATTTCTTGCTTGACTTGACCAAGTCTGATACCAGTTACTGTCATCACTCTTCTCTGCCTTCAAAAGAAAGAGGTCTGAATAGTTGAGGAAGATGAGGATAAACAAATTAATTTCATACTTGACAAAGTATGATACCAGCTAATGTCAAAACACAGTTGCCCAGATAGTCTTGACCTGGTTAATAAAAGAGAAAAAATAAATACATTTGTTTCATAACTGACCAAGTCTGATGCCAGCTACTATAACTACCCCTCTTTGCCTTCAAAAGAAAGAGGACTGACTAGGTCTTTGTGACACTAAGTCTGCCCTTCTGCAAATTATTGAAGCCTGTTAGAGTAAAAATCACGACTTACTTGCAAAATAGGAAGCAATACACTAATACATTAGTGTGTTTACTTTCAGCCTACATCCCTGTCACTCTTCTTATATATTCAATAAGACAATGAGTCTGGGTGTTCATTTAAGTAGTTTGTTACACAAAAATATATCAGGATGGATGACTGAAACATTAAACTAAACTAACTGACTGACTACTAAACACATGCATGCTTTCACTCTGGTTGCTCACTCAAAATGGCACTCTTATTTGCACATGCTCAGTACTTATATGCACATGCTCATTGACTGGAAGGGCTGTTAAAGGTACAACATGCAGTCTGATTTACATCCTCCCTCTTTGACTATTCTGTCCTGCAATGAAATGACTATTGGATAAGCATGCAAATTATGCAAAAATATACAAACAATAACAATCATGTCCAGGTTACTGTGTATTTGGGATTATGTCTTGAGATATAACCTGACCTACTACTATAATGATTAGAACTGGGTTTAGCAACAGGGACAGTCACTGGGGAATGTTCTTCTTGAGGATTCTCAGGGATAGTTTCAGGAACAGGAGCAGATGATGAAATGTTCTCTGGAACAGGAACATTGGACAAGTCACTCTGAGAATTAGAGTCTCTGTTACAAGCAAAATGTAGCAACACTGGCTTGGACACCGGTAGCAAATGTTTCCAATTCCACCTGAATTCCATGCCTTGCGACTCAATAACTTACAATCTCGGGTCTTCACTCATAAATGTTTCACAAGCCTATTTGGTCAAATCCTTTTGCTGTCTGCATCTTCACAATCTCTCTTTCTTTTAATGGATTCAGAGGCTTGCTGATTTTATCACAGTAGGACTTTTGAGACAAAAGCTTTAAGAGTTGAGCTTTTATTGTTTTGCTGTTTTTAGCACTTGGAACCAACAAATTCTTACTGATTGGCAGTGTGGTTAGTTTCTCTTGACATTAACCTCTAGGCAGGTGAACCAAGAAGATTGTCATGAGGTGTGTTTCTGAGATTAAGCAGATTTAGAAGAACATCAGTATTGTCACATTTAGACTTTTCCAACGGCTGTTTTGCACTTTGAACTTTTTGCATCTAAGACAGAAAAAACAGTGGTATTTGGCATAAGAGCAGCAATTTCTTTGACTGTACACATTGGATGATAAGGTCATTTTAGTTGTTGTTGTGTCTTTCGGCTTTTCCCGGTTAGGCGTCGCTACAGCGGAACTCCGGTCCGCTAATGATTGGCAGTAGATTTTTACGTGCTGGCTTGCCAGGCCTAACACACAACCTTCAATGAAGGAACGCCCATTCATGCATGTCGCCACACAGAAAATGCTCTTACTGGGAATGAAATGGGCAACGTCTAACTGTGAGGTGACAACACTACCGCAGCACCACCACCGCGGGTCGATGAGGTCATTTTAGTGCTTTGTTCAAATCTCTTTGATCAATACATATTCTAGCTACCATCATGGAGGATACCCATTCAATTGGTTCTTCTGCTGGACAAATTACACCTAGATGCACCATGCTGTCTAGGTCAGCTTTGACTATGTCCTGCAAGGCTACTCAAACTATTTGTGCTAGTCTGATAAGTGGGCTTACCTAGTGGTCTAATTTCATGGAGTACATAACTGGAAGTATGCCTAACTTGTCTTCAAAAAGATCAGCATAGTCAGAATTTTTTTTTTGTGCAAAATTCTCATTGTTACACGTGCTTACATGGTGGACTTCTGCATTAAATGAAAGCAGTCCCATTTTCAAATTGTCATTGAGGCTTAATAATGACTGCACTTGTCTCATCAGTATGTAAAATTGCAGGTCATAGCTGTTCCCAACAGAGTAACATGAAAGCACTACAGAGCATTCAGTTTGAATTTCTTCACTATCATAAGCAAATGACTGCAAACTGTGCGCCATAATCGACTGTCCAGCCGACACAAGCATCCTACAAAAGGGCCTCATAGAAACAGTCAACTGGTGCCAGAGCCATGGCCTCAAGCTAAACGCCAAAAAGTGTATAGTCATCCCCTTTGGCAAAAACAAAGTGCCCACAAATTACCACATAGATGGTAATCCATTAAGTATGGAAGAAGTAATTAGGGACCTGGGGACCCAAGTTGATAGCAATCTCTCATTTGACAACCACATGGCCAAAGTGGTTAGAAAAACATTTTATATAGCCCACCTAATCATGAAGGGATTCACATCTAGATCAGGGGAGGTCATCGTGCCTCTTTACTCATCCCTCATCAGGCCCACAATTGAGTACAATGCCCCTTTTGGGATGTACCTTACCTAATGCATGTGTGTGTGTGTGTGTGTGTGTGTGTGTGTGTGTGTGTGTGTGTGTGTGTGTGTGTGTGTGTGTGTGTGTGTGTTCAAATATAAGCACTCACCTGTTGCAGGTGGTCATGATTAGTTGCCTTTCATGGATTACCTCTCTGTGAGGAATACATTCTTCTGTGAAGAATTGTGGAAGGGCAGATATAAACATATTTGCTGGACAATGCACCTAGCAAAAATGATTTGTGTGGTAGAATTAGATATCTTCACTTGCAGGTTATTGTTTTAATGTATAAAACATCTGAAATAAGAGTAGATGATGAGAAAACAAAGTAAAGGTTTACATGATCAGTGCAAGTAGACTCTAGCCTTTTCCTCATTTAGACTGCTGTAATGATAAAATGAAAAAAAAAACAGTCACATATGTGCTACAGAGTACGCACATCAGCTAATGTCACTCTGAAACACAAGAGCTAATGGCAAACAGTTTAAGGTGTGGTACGAGTGGCTCACTTTAATATAGCCCACAAATATAAGGAGTTTCAGACACATGACTAACTAAGCAAATGTGAACAGAATACAAAGATGTTTCTGAAAGGAAAGATTTCACAGTGAACTGGCATTTAAGCCAAATGGAGAATAATCCCTCTGTTCTTCTTGATCATAAAATTGCTCACAGCTAAATCTGCTGAAGTGCATTACAGGGAGAATGAGCAGGAATAAATACCAGATAGTTTTTCAAAGTTTTAGAACTTCAGGGGGTCATGAAAAAGTTAGGCAACACGTACTTAACATAACATTCTGTAACAAAACAGATATAGAAACACCCAAGTAGCAATAAATCAATTTCTTTTGCTTCTGATTGTTTAATAAAATGTTTAACTAATATACGCTGAATGCCTGAAGTGACTTGTTTAACTGTTTGCCTTATTCACACTAAGTAAGAAATCTCAGTTAATACCTGCCAGCAAACGTTCTGCAATTAAAACTGGCATGTTAATTCTGCTGCCATCGTAAGTAATATATTTAGTTACTAGAAAATAATAATAATAATAATAATAATAATAATAATAATGGGGATGTAATGCTAATATTTGCACTTTCTTAGATATAATGGCACAGTGCAAGTCGATGTTCTTTGTTTTTCTTTTTTAATGGCCTTTGGTGCAGAAGGCTGTGGGCTTTGTTTTTACATCAGGTAGATCAATTGCTAATACTGCAGTTCAGCATATAGGGGAGCTGCACTACATTAAACTAAGGTCCCATTTACTTGAGTTAATGGCAGCTCCAGTGAATGTGAAATATGCTGTCAAAAAGAGTAGGCTGCCTCAGGTCTCCCCTAAAAAGAGGCTACTAGCCCAGTAGGAATAACCTGGCCAACAAAGAATAAATGGTTCTTCAGGTATTCTATTTGTTAATGTAAATGCATCTGCTTTTTATAAGCATGTTTTACAGGAGTATCAGTGTAGTTCATTCAACACAATTTCTACCTGTAAGACTTTAAGCTATTATTTTACAGTCAGAACATATTCTTCAAATATGTTGTTTCTTACTTTCAGCTCCAGCTAATTTTAAGGTCTTTTGTTTCCTTTGCACTGTATTTATTGGCATGACTTCTGAAGTTTTCTTTAACTACAACTGTATGCAACTACTTTGCTTATTTTCTCTCCAGGTTTACACTGCAAAAGACAGTTGCCAGAAGATCTTACCCTAGTTAGCAAAGCAGAAAAAATAAATACATGAATTTCATACCTCACCAAGTTACAATTACTGAAATCATCCATCTCTGCCACCAAAAGAAACACGGCTGAATAGGTGAAAAAGAGGAGGAGGAAACTAAAGATGAAACTATCCCTTTGATACCAATGCTGCCCCTCTGCAAACTATTGAAGATTTGTTAGTGTAAAAATTATCAGTTTCTGACACAAGAGAGAGTGAGGCACTAATACTTTAGTGCTCATTCCAAGGATGGCAGTAAAATGATGATTTTTCACACGTCATATGGCAGGGGAGATACATTTCTCACTTCTCTCTGTGAGAATGTCTAGTGGCTAATTCCAGATGTAAGACTTCTGTGGGCTTTTCTAGTGTATGGAGAGCATGTATACAGTGGTTATTCAGTGTATGTAAGCATATGAGGCAAATTTTGAGGGTACTGCAAAAATGAAAAGTTGTCAGCATGGTGAGTAATAGGATGAAAGAAGAAAGGAGTCAAGGACAGGCACTAATGTTAGATGCTCTTGTGAAGTTTAAACTAAACAAATGCAATTCACCATTCAGTTCCTTATTCTTTAAAGCTAAGCCTTAGAGTTTGATTTCTGAGACATGTTTAATGGAAAGCAAGGTTGGCAGTGCTTACCGTTATTATTTATAAGGTGAAATGCTGTATCACTTACATCTCTTTGTGAAATTTGTAATGAGAAGAGAAAGACATGTAAAGTCATGAATCACACAGATCAGCACAAATTATGAACAGATTTGTGATCATGGTAAAGCTCCTGGCTTAACTTTTATTTTAAAAGCTTGCTTTTAAAAGCTTAATCATGTACTTTATTTAATTTTCTGGTACTCTTGAATCCATTTACAGAAGCTAATACTGTATCAGCAAATTTATGGCTTTTTGTATTGTCTATATCTGTCCTTCCCTGCTAATTATCTGTTATAGCAAAAAGGCATATTTATATGACATTCTTTTGCTACTGTTTTAACACAGAATGGATAGTACTAATATACATAAATGCATCTTTTTGGAAAAGTTATTCTGCTTTTTTTTCACATGGGCTCATAAGCATGAATGAACAGCAAATAACATAAGGTAAAAACTGATCTAAAACTGGTGTAGTGCATGTAGTGCTATGCTTACGCACTAAAATCAGACAAATAGATAAGCCTGTTAAACACTACTGTTATATGAGATGCAACTGTAACAGCTCTTTTAAAGGTGTGTAAGAAATGTTACAAACCCCCTAAGGGCTATTCAACTGGGTATAAGGGAAGAGACATCCCTTCACTCTCAACAGTCCCTGAATATCTTCCTCCTATGTCCATATGAGTTTACAAATGTGGGTGGCCACGGTGGTGCAGCGGTTAGCATTGTCGCCTCACAGCAAGAGGTTCTCCGGTTCAATTCTCGGCTGGGGTACCTTCTGTGCGGAGACTGCATGTCCTCCCTGTGGTCACGGGGGTTTCCTCTGGGTGCTCCGGTTTCCTCCCACATCCCAAAGACATGCAGTAGGTGGATTGGGCACTCTAAATTGGCCCTAGGTGTGAGTGTGTGCGTATGTGTGTGTGCCTTCTGTGGAAGGTTGGGCGCTGGGCTGGTAACTCGACACTGTAAAAACTCCACTGCCAATCATGAGCAGACAGATGATCTGCTGTGGTGACCCCTAATCAGGAAAAGCCGAAAGAAGAAGAAGTCTGTAAGTAGCTTATTTAAATTAGGGCAGTGGGCCTGACAGACTGTCCTCTAGGAGCCACCAAGAACATTCATGTTTGTCTCCAGGTCATGCCACACATGATCACAGAAGGCCCAGCTGGTCTTATCTGTTTCCAACTGTTTCCAATATCCTCTATCTATGCTCAAGGGGGCCCTGCAGTAGCATTTTCTTTTATTCCTGGGAAGTCTACTCTTGTCACTTTCTATGCTTAGACATCATGTCTCAACTTGCAAATGTGGACATGCAGCTATCGCCAATGACACAACACGTCATAGGCACAGGAAATAACTTGTAACAACCCATGTGGTAGTTGTGCCACTATAACATGCAACCCGTATTATACCCTGATAGCACTTGCCAGATCACCATAGTGTGCCATGAGGGCAACAAAGAGCCTGAGTGTCTTCAGACATACTCCCAGACAACACCCTATGCATACATGTAGCTAATTATTTATTGTGCAATTTTGATATTCATCATATGGCAGTTTTGTTAATTAAGCAATTTAGGGTAAATGTTTCTGAATTACGCATTTAATACACTGCACACTAACCATGGGCTTGTATATGCTCATAAATGACAGGAAAGTACACTGTACATGTGCAGATAGGTAGGTAAGTGATCCCCATGAGGCCATGGGTTTGTTAATCAGCCTTGTGAGTCCAAGGGGTACTATGGTGCAAGCATGGACAAGAGTGGGTTCTTCAGGGTACATACCTTTAGGGTGATGTTTTCCCCTCCAGCACCGCACTTGCAAATTGTTTTGTAACGTGACAATATGATGGCATTAGGTTCCCCTGCACTGCTCTGCTGTCTCTCAATGCCATGATACCTGTAATGTGCATTGATGTTTATTGTGCCATGATACCTGTAATGTGCATTGATGTTTATTGTGCCATGATACCTGTAATGTGCATTGATGTTTATTGTGCCATGATACCTGTAATGTGCATTGATGTTTATTGTGCCATGATACCTGTAATGTGCATTGATGTTTATTGTGCCATGATACCTGTAATGTGCATTGATGTTTATTGTGCCATGATACCTGTAATGTGCATTGATGTTTATTGTGCCATGATACCTGTAATGTGCATTGATGTTTATTGTGCCATGATACCTGTAATGTGCATTGATGTTTATTGTGCCATGATACCTGTAATGTGCATTGATGTTTACTGTGCCATGATACCTGTAATGTGCATTGATGTTTATTGTGCCATGATACCTGTAATGTGCATTGATGTTTACTGTGCCATGATACCTGTAATGTGCATTGATGTTTATTGTGCCATGATACCTGTAATGTGCATTGTTGTTTATTGTGCCATGATACCTGTAATGTGCATTGATGTTTATCTGCTACTATTTTCCTCTAGACTACAAACTGAGAAGTGACCATGGCTTCTGAAGTACAGCCAGTATACGAACAGCGATAAATCCAGTTAACTTTAATGAATTAAACCAATAATAAATAGTTAAGTGTGATTTTATAAACCATTTGATATCTGCCTGATGAAGCTGAAAGGAGAGTGTTTTCCACTTGTGATTTTAACTGGTTTTATTTTGTTGTTCTTATCTCTCACTGAATTAAGAGTCTTAACATATTCATGGTTCTGGTCACGTTATTATTTTTATTGGCTTCTGAAGTGCTGAGTGCGGACAGGATCCTACGTGGTGCAGGAAGGAAACAAAAAATCTTTTTGTAATGGGGGGGAGTGGCACAAAACACCAGGAAAATTTTAAATTTAATGAACATAACATCAAACGTTAATAGAACTCAAGGTTTGCAGCACAAAATATGGATACAAAGAAGTATGACACTAATGACAAGTATTACTGATTGACTATAATGGTGCATGACATATGTGGGTGGCACTCTACACTGACAGCAAAATCCTTTCAGAACACTAGAAGATACCAAGGAGACTTTATAAATATTACTCTGTTTTACTATAAAAGTTAATAGAGCAATGGGTCCTGAATAAAGAAGCATTTTCAATATGATAATAATAAGGAAACTCTGATGTCTGGCATTATCGAATGACTGCAATCAGCCATGATTTATAAGAGGCATAGTCCAACTGGGGACATTCTGTAAACTCAGGGGCAGTTAAGAGGTGTGGAGATGTGTGTGTGTGTGTGTGTGTGTGTGTGTGTGTGTGTGTGTGTGTGTGTGTGTGTATGTTTGTATGTCTGTGTCTGTGTATGTACACATATGTGCATGTCTGTGTGTTTGGATGTGTGTATGTGTGTGGTGGAATTAATAAAATGAGTGCTTGTTCTAACACAATACATGATGCAAAGACATAAAGAGTAGCTGACAATGAGGTCTTTCCTCACTGTGGCTAATGTTTCTCTAAACCACTGTTTTCTGTGATTGCATTAACAGACCCTTTTTGCTGAAGCCTTGTCAGCCTTACATGCCAGTTGTGTGTCTGCATTCTGGTAATTGTATAGGTGGCGAGAGGAAAGTTGTACCCTTCTAATGGTTCAGACGCTACAAGGAAGTAAT
The DNA here is from genome assembly GCF_019279795.1 of Protopterus annectens. Lineage (NCBI taxonomy): Eukaryota > Metazoa > Chordata > Ceratodontiformes > Protopteridae > Protopterus > Protopterus annectens. The sequence goes on along the minus strand of NC_056735.1, from coordinate 307,362,509 downwards.
AGATAATGAAAGTGTTTGGAGGATGAGTCTGACATGTTAGTCAGGGTACTGAGTCTGAGAATGAGCATGTTCCAGGTGCACATCAAAACTGTTCAGTTAGTTAAAATTAATAAAGTGTTTGGAGGATGAGCCTGACATGTTAGTCAGGGTACTGAGTCTGAGAATGAGCATGTTACAGGTGCACATCAAAACTGTTCAGTGAGTTAAAATTAATAAAGTGTTTGGAGGATGAGCCTGACATGTTAGTTAGGGTACTGAGTCTGAGAATGAGCATGTTACACGTGCACATCAAAACTGTTCAGTGAGTTAAAATTAATAAAGTGTTTGGAGGATGAGTCTGACATGTTAGTCAGGGTACTGAGTCTGAGAATGAGCATGTTACACGTGCACATCAAAACTGTTCAGTGAGTTAAAATTAATAAAGTGTTTGGAGGATGAGTCTGACATGTTAGTCAGGGTACTGAGTCTGAGAATGAGCATGTTACAGGTGCACATCAAAACTGTTCAGTGAGTTAAAATTAATAAAGTGTTTGGAGGATGAGTCTGACATGTTAGGGTACTGAGTCTGAGAATGAGCATGTTACACGTGTACATCAAAACTGTTCAGTGAGTTAAAATTAATAAAGTGTTTGGAGGATGAGTCTGACATGTTAGTCAGGGAGTCTGAGAATGAGCATGTTACATGTGCACATCAAAACTGTTCAGTGAGTTAAAATTAATAAAGTGTTTGGAGGATGAGTCTGACATGTTAGTCAGGGTACTGAGTCTGAGAATGAGCGTGTTACAGGTGCACATCAAAACTGTTCAGTGAGTTAAAATTAATAAAGTGTTTGGAGGATGAGTCTGACATGCTAGTCAGGGTACTGAGTCTGAGAATGAGCGTGTTGCAGGTGTACATCAAAACTGTTCAGTGAGTTAAAATTAATAAAGTGTTTGGAGGATGAGTCTGACATGTTAGTCAGGGTACTGAGTCTGAGAATGAGCATGTTACACGTGCACATCAAAACTGTTCAGTGAGTTAAAATTAATAAAGTGTTTGGAGGATGAGTCTGACATGTTAGTCAGGGTACTGAGTCTGAGAATGAGCATGTTACACGTGCACATCAAAACTGTTCAGTGAGTTAAAATTAATAAAGTGTTTGGAGGATGAGTCTGACATGTTAGTCAGGGTACTGAGTCTGAGAATGAGCATGTTACACGTGCACATCAAAACTGTTCAGTGAGTTAAAATTAATAAAGTGTTTGGAGGATGAGTCTGACATGTTAGTCAGGGTACTGAGTCTGAGAATGAGCATGTTACAGGTGCACATCAAAACTGTTCAGTGAGTTAAAATTAATAAAGTGTTTGGAGGATGAGTCTGACATGTTAGTCAGGGTACTGAGTCTGAGAATGAGCATGTTACAGGTGCACATCAAAACTGTTCAGTGAGTTAAAATTAATAAAGTGTTTGGAGGATGAGTCTGACATGTTAGTCAGGGTACTGAGTCTGAGAATGAGCATGTTACAGGTGCACATCAAAACTGTTCAGTGAGTTAAAATTAATAAAGTGTTTGGAGGATGAGCCTGACATGTTAGTTAGGGTACTGAGTCTGAGAATGAGCATGTTACACGTGCACATCAAAACTGTTCAGTGAATTAAAATTAATTTGCAAGGTCATTTCCAAAGGTTGAGTGTATGGTCAATGCATCTTTGAGAATATTACATCATATTTTTAACCAGGGAGGGAAGGGGCCAGTACATGGGTAAGCTTTTCTGTTAAATCAAGAAAAGTGCTTTAATAATAGTGAGGATAGCATATCATGGAGGATGTTAAATAGATTAGGGATATGTTTGAGGGTGTTGATTAGTGGAAGTTTGGGTGAGTTTTTCAACATAAAGAGGGGTATTCAGTAGGGATTTTTTTGCTTCATCCTTTACATACAACGTATGCAGATAGTTTTATTAGCCTTTTAACAAAGATTGTAAATGTGAGGTCTATGCATGTGTCAGGAATAAAAGCACCAACATATGTTGCTAATGTGGATGATTTGTGTGCACTATTTAAAAGGGTAAATGTCAAAGTACATTTGGAGTGTTTATAGCATATGGTGAATGGAAAGAAAATGAAATGTCAGGAAAATAACATGAAATGGTAAGGTTTATGTGAGGGTTAGGATGGAGGAACATGTAAACGAAATGAGTTAAAGTATGATTAGAAACCAATTTAGGGATTTTTTCAGTTATTGGATTTAGGGAATATTATAAGGAAAATATGTCAAATCGGTACAAAAATAGACTGGACATCAACCAGGGGAGAAGTGTTTTATGTGCAGTCCCCAACTCCTCACCCAACCACTGCTAATAAGTAGGCTTGCTTCACTAATGAAAAGAAAAAAAGCTTTCTTAAGATGAAAAAAGCTCTTCTTCACTCAAATAACTGTAGTGGGTTGCTTGCTACAACTGCAACAAGCAGAAGAAGATTAGTACCTTTACTATCAGATACTGAGCACTTCAGCACATCAGCAAGACCACAAATGCAGTATTAGCATGCATTATTAACAATCATTTACAAAGCTGCAGTTTACTTGTAGTTTCATAAATTAATTTTGGTACTGTACTCCTGCACAATTCGCACCTTTTGAATGTGCTGACTAACAACTTGTCTCAGGTACAAGCTGTTAGTGGGCACCTTTTGATTGTGCCCACTAACAGCTTGTACCTGAGACAGCCTTTTCCTTTGACCCCCCCCCCCACACACACACACACACACCACACACATACACCAGTCACAGCTCTGTGAAAATTTGAATGGGCTTTGGAAATTGTATCCGAGTAACTATTACTTTGTGCTTATTGGTTAAAATCCATAGCAGGGAGAGTGACATTGACTTGCAGCCATGTTAATTCATATGGTTTGTGGCCCCACACATCACACACTAGCATACCTCTCAACTGTCCAGAATTTGCAGAATATCCAGATTTTTGCTTCATATTATTGGTTTGTTCCTCTTAAAATTTGTGGTTTTCTGGCAAATCACTGGGATGAGCTGAGGATTAAAGTCACTAAATAATGACATGCATTTAAGTTTTAGACCTCATATTATTCAGAAAATGCATTCGAACACAAATCCTGTTATTCTACCAACTTTATAAGGTTATAAGAGTAATATTTAAAATGTGTCCCTATTTTTAGCTCTTTGTCCCCCCATTATAAAAGACTTTGCCCAGATCTCTTGCACTAAGAAGTTGAGAAGTATGCATACTAGATGTCTTACACTTTTCCTTGCATACTGTAGCTGCTTATGAAATGCACAGTTTTCAACAGTACAGGTAATTTCACACCCTCTCCTGGGAGAAGAGATCTGGAGAATCACCATGTTATCCTATTCTTCCAACTGATCCTGCCAACAAATTGGTATTCTGCCTAAATCAAGGTTAATGGTAACACAGATTGATGTCCAAGAAGGCAGTTTGCTTTTTAGTTAAAACCTTTTCTAGTTCCTATTTATTGTATTTGGCAAACATCCTTTCATGCCCATCACACTAGGAAATGAGGTCATTACAGAGACTGGTTTGGTATTATGAGGTTCAAAATGAAATTCTTTGAGGTGCAGTACAGTCAGAAGCATAGCCACAGTGGGGAAAAGGGAGCAGCTGTCCTGGGTGCAAGGTGTCAGGGAGACCAGTGTGATCAGCAGATGGCCAGTTTGGAGGTAGTTAACCCCACCTCCACCCCAACCAACTAAAAACATTGAAAGCTAGTTAATAGTGCTTCTCCTTGTTTAATTTCTGTAAATGCTTAGACGTTGTTCTACTCAGATTTCTGTAAACAGCCAATTGTCTAAGTAGGTCCTTATGAAAAGGCTCAAGAAAGGAAATTTACTCTCCCAATGCATTCACTGTATATAGGGAAATTCTTTTTACATTTTTATTAAACATTTATTAAACAAATCTTATTTTCATCCACCTGTCTCTAGAAATATTAAAATTATAATTATAGCCTATGCTGATAATGTAAATAGCAATTCTCTATCAATTCTCTACATCCATCAACAGATATATCTAATATATCTAATATTATAAATACCATACAAACTTTCATAAATGTTTTTTATAAGATGTAGTTGTCTAATAAAAATGATTTATAAGTTGTGAAGTTCTCTTCAAATGTTTTATACTTAGGTATACCATTTACCCATAATCCCACGCTTCAGTATCAAAGTAACATGTTAAAATGTTTTGAAGTCTATAGAGCTGAATAGTCAGTCAAACACTTCTTATTCTTATTTGGAGTAGTCATTATTAGCATGAAGATATTATCCAAATCATCATTTACCAAGTGGTTATAAATTACCATATTTTCTTTTTTACAATTTTCAAACTGATCTCATCCAATCTGATAAACGTTGTTTCCCTAAATTAATAAAAATCCCCTTTAGCAGAAGTGTAAGCTCCTAAGTAAAATTGTGATCTGACCTTACCAGATTTATTTGTTACTTAATAATGTGGTCCAGTAAGCATATAAAGGAACTCAAAACTAACATAAAACTAACTTGCAATTACATCTGCGATGCACAGTTGACATAAATTGCACTCATCATATAACTGTAACCCCATATCCTTGTTTAGATAAAAAAATAATTCTTAGCTGACTTTGAAGTTCTATATCTTCTGTTGCAGCTAAATGCAACACATTTTCTGAGGTAGCAATACTCTGTGCATCAGTCACCATTTCACTACAAGGGCAAACAAATTCTTCCAAAATGTTACTTTCCAACTTGAAATCATCCTCATTTCCTCCTTCAAACACCACATTATGTAACACTTTGTCTAAAGTTTATTCACATGAAGACATGGTAGCTGTAGGCAGTGTCAAAGGAAGGGGGAAGAAGACCTTGCTGGTGTAATAAAAACAGAATATAATAGGCCCTGAAGCATGAAGGCTGCAGCTATCTTGTGTAATATAGTATGAGAAAGGAAACAACTTTTGATGTGGTCCTAATCACAATTAAGAGACTCTCTGATGATCAAGTGAAGGTGCCATCAGCAACAGTGATCATATCAGTGTGCAGTTCTGAGTAGGAAATACATTTAAATATACAAAAAAACAATATGATAATGTGTGATCTTAGGGGATTCAGTTATGTAGAGCTGTGGGAGTGTGCTAGAAATCTTTTGTCATGATGAGAATGTAAAGAAGCTTTGAGAATAGATTGGGCACAGAGTATTCAGATTTATGGGCAAGGTTTTGAGAAAGAAAAAAAATGCAAAAAGAGAGGAGAGTTGATATGCCCGAAAAGGAATGTGAAACTAGCAATTAAGACAAATGTTAAAGCCTATGAGTATTTGTAAGCAGTGGTTGGGGAGATAGAAGGCATACAGTACCAAAAGTCATCAAAATAGGTGAAGACAGATATCAAGAAAGTTAATGTGTAGTTAGTAGAATAGATCAAAAGGGAACAAAAGCATTTTAGGAATATAAAAAGAGATGGAAGAGAAGACTAGGTCAGGTTAAACAAATTAACAGGAATCACAGATGACTGAAAAAGGCAAAGAGAATGAATAACTCTTTTGCTTCAGTCTTCATGAAGGAAATGAAACAGTGAATGTCATGCTGGAATAAATGTGTTGTTAAGTGGGCAATTGTGGACAAACACCAGGAAAGAAAAAGGAAGGAATTTGAGAGGAAAGTGGCATCCCCTGCCAAGGACCACAGGAATGTAGGGAGTTTGCTGGCAGAATACCTTGAAGAAAATCTTTAACAGCTCACTAGCAGTTGCAGAAGTACTTAAGTACTGGAAGACAGCACACGTGTCACTTTTGTTCAAAGGGGAAATGGCTCAAGAAAAATCCTTAGAAATACAGGATTATTAGCCTAACATCAGTGGAAGGAAAAGTAAAACAATAAACCCTGAGGGAAAGACTGTTTACTTTCATAGACTACTGCACTGTTCTGGTAACAATTAACATAAGTTGGTGGTCAAAAGGATACCCAAGTCCATTTTGATCCAGTTGTATATTTTCTGTATCTTTTCTGTTTATCATCTCCTGTTTGCCATTCATATATTCTTCACAAGAAAAGCTCTCATTAAACAACTTCTACTATGTGCAGTCATAACTCAGTCCCTCACTCATAAAACTTTGAAAGTCATCTGTTACATGTAATGGAATGTAGAGGCACAAATACGTGTGTGTGTGTGTGTGTGTGTGTGTGTGTGTTGTTAGACAGGTAAGACAGGTAAGTCTTCTGCACCCCCTCCCCTGAGAAGACAAGCTCCTTGCTCCCTATATAGAAACTCCATCATCACACAGCCTTTGAAAAGAAAGAAATACTCCAAAATAATGCATTGCAGTTTTGAACAATTGCATTTTCTATTCTTAACATGACTGAGCAGATGGTTTCTGAGATTCTGATTGTTAGAAAATTAAGGGGTAGTGCTTTAGACATTATAAGGGCATCCATAAAATGTTTTAACATTACCATTAGCTGGCATCCACTCTCATTAGAACCCTTGTTGTTAGATGATGAATGCTTTTATCTTGTTGTAAATGGGCACTTGTTCTAAATTCTAGGATTATGCTGCATGCTAATTTAAATACTGGTCCAAAGACCGCTGGGGTAGTATTGGTAGTCATTGATTAGTTGCTGTCCTATTTATTAATGTAATTTAATTATAATCTTTCATTCTGTATGGGATCACATTTTTTTTGCTTTTTTATATCATCCTGTGACTGTATTTGAATTTGAACATAACTGTCAAAGCTAGTCTTACTCTGACTTTTTGCTGTAATTTTCAGACAATGTCACTTACATAATTAGCAAACAAATAAACATATAGTTCACAGTACAGTTTGATAGGAATGTATGGGCAGGAGTTATCTATCAGGGCTTCACCATGGATTTTGACTTGGTCCTGCATATCTGGCTGCTATAAAATGTAGATGGATTGGATCAAAACTAAGACTGAGAAACATGGTTCTGTACTACTTAAGGTAATACAAATAGAGTTGTGATGAGAGGGACAGTAAAATGAATAGGGACATTTCCTAGTAGAGTAATGCATGAATGAATTCTATGTCCAGCATTCTTCAAATTGTTTGCTTTAGGCAAATCACGTGTGACAGAAAAAATGATCATCTGTGTCAATGGAACTCCTCTGAGGCACCAGAGAGTTAATAAAAACTTAGGATCTGACTGCCATTTTGATGTTTTTTTTAATATAATCAGTTTCCCTGCTTATGACACAAATAAATGAAACACTAGAGAAAATCAACCCAGATCACCTTAAAACCTTAAAACTAGATCTCTTTTACAGCTAAATTCAAAAATATATTTCAGAATCATTGCCATGAGATTGAATTTGTTATTGTCAACTGTTATTCATCCCCCACAACTGAGTTTTGTTAGGGAGAAATGGGAAGGTAAAAATCCACAGCACAAACAAAACTGTAAAAACACATACACACAAGGTTTGCAGAGACTCCAATAGGCTATAGGTTCACGCAAGATCAGACCATAGACTTATCACTCTGGATATCCACATTCCGCCCCCACCCCCAATCAAGGAAACCACCGTGAAAAACTTTTCAAAAGCAAACTTCACGTTACTTAAGTCCGAGGTGGAAAGGTTCACAGCCGCCATGCTAAAGGACAATGCTGTCCAAGCTGCTGAAACCTTTACAAAGGCACTCTATGAGCATCTGCAGGAATGCATGGATCGTGCTATCCCAAGTAAAACCAAGACTCACTCCTCCAAGAAATGGAAACCAGTATGGTGGACCCCTGCCATAAACAAGCTATACAACAGAAGGAGGAAACTAGTACAGAAAAGAGTAATATCCCAAGAAGGAAAGACATCCCTGATCAGTATCAGCAAGAAACTACGATCCCTCATTGAATCATCCAAGGCTAGTTTCAAAAGAAAAATTGCCAATGACTCCAAAGATAACCACAAAGTGTTCTTTAGCTATGTCAAGAACCTAAGTGGAAACTCTCAGATCTGCTCTGAGTTAGTGCAGAATGGCACAAAATACACTGAACCGACTGATATTGCCAACATTCTGGCAGACAGGTTTAGTGCAAACTTCACCCCCCTTTCACCCCCTAAAAGGGCCAATAACCATACCAGAAGAATGTAGGGCCCCATCAATCACTGACACACAGGTTAGAACAGCCCCATCCAAAGCCAAGAACACAGCTTCAATGGGACCGGACGGTGTCCCAGGCTGTGTCTTACAAGAGCTCCAAAATGAACTAACCCCTCACCTAAACACACTGTTCAAACTCAGCCTCTCTACAGGCTACGTACCTACAGAGTGGTGCATAGAAACAGTTATCCCACTCCACAAAGGTGGAGCCACAATGGACCCCGGGAACTATCGCCCTATAAGCCTGACTAGCCTTGTCTGCAAGGCAATGGAGCGCATCATCATGGAACTCATTAACAGAGACATTGGGAACCTCCAAATCTTGGACCCTACCCAGTTTGGCTTTGTTAAGGGCAGATCATGCCTCCTAAACCTGGTGGACTTCTTTGAGACAGTTACCAAGGCATTAGACGAAGGAAAGGAGGTCCACACAGCCTATCTAGATCTCACAAAGGCATTTGACACCATTCCCCATTCTAGTATTATAGACAAGCTCACCAGCTTGAACATAAACCCCTACATCATGATATGGGTTGCCAGCTGGCTCATGGATAGAACCCACATGGTGAGAGTTGCAGGCTCTATGTCTGACTCTAAACTGGTTACAAGTGGCATCCCCCAGGGCTCAGTCTTAGGAACCCTCCTGTTTGGTATATACTTCTCAGAGGTACAGGCAAGCATAGGGGGACTATGGCTGACTAAGTTCGCAGACGACTGCAAACTAGGGGCCATAATTGATTCTCTGGCTGATACAGACACCCTCCAGAAGGGTCTCACTGAGACAGATACCTGGTGTCAAAATCATGGCCTCAAGCTAAATGCCAAAAAGTGCATAGTCATCCCGTTTGGAAAAAATAAAGTACCCACGAACTACCACATAGGTGGTAGTCCCCTAAATACAGAAAATGTAATAAGGGATCAGGGGACCCAAGTAGATAGTAATCTCTCTTTTGATAATCATATTGCCAAGGTGGTTAGAAAATCCTTCTATGTGGTCCACCTAATCACAAAAGGGTTGGCATCTAGAACAAAAGAGGTTATTGTGCCTCTCTACTCATCACTCATTAGACCCATCATAGAATACAATGCCCCATTTGGGATGTACCTTACATGACACCTGCAACAGCTGGAAAGACCACAAAAGTACCTCACCAAGAGGATTACTGGCCTCAAACAGATGCCCTATGCAGCCCGACTCAAGAAACTCCAGCTGTACTCGGTTGCATACCGCTTACTCAGAGGTGATCTCTGCCTGACATACAAGGCCATGTCCAACCCAGAATTGATGGACATGCTCCACCTAAAAAAAACAAATCCTGGAGAGCCACACGCTCTAGAGATATAAACCTCACCACAGTGATAAATAGGACATGCTGGAGGGATAGATTCCTGTCCCAGAGACTCCCCATGCTTTGGAACAGGATTCCAATATACATCAGGCAGAGCCTCTCACTAACACTCTTCAAGAGAAACCTTGACGGGTGGATGGGAAACAGAAAATTTTCCCCGGGGATCACTGCAGTGGCTCTGTTGGACAGTGGAGCAGAGAACTAATGGCTTTGATGGACAGAGGCACAGGGAAAAGCCAACACATTCTGGCCAGGCTTATAAATGCCCTTGGGCAGATAGCCTAGTACTTACATATGAACCTATGAACCTAAGAGAAGTAAACTCTTAAGAAGTAACAACACAGTGTTTAAATAATGTAGAATAAAAAGTTATGTACCTACCATAACGTTCCATGTTAGTTGTCTTCTTCTCGCCTTCTTTCTTGCTGGTTGGGTTCGGAGCCGATCCTCGGCTCTGACTCGGCTATCTACTAAAGCTTGAGAGCTATTTACTGGCTCGAGGCCTCCCCATATCCCACAATGCTTGGCGCTAGATACCCAGATCTCATTTGGCAGAGCTAACACCATAGAAAAATTTCAAGGAAACCTGTCCAAACTACAAGGTTTACCTACAGTACTAAAACAGAGGAGGACGTAACCCAGATAAGACTCAGCCAGAGGAAGAAGGCCTCAAAAGGGACTCTTCTCGGTCTGTCCAGGCTAGGTGGATGGAGGGTGGGACGCAAGAAAGAAGGCGAGAAGAAGATAACTAACATGGAACGTTATGGTAGGTACATAACTTCTTAATGTTAAGTTGTCTATCTCGCCTTCATTCTTGCTGGTTGGGACAGCGTCCCTAGAACCTTAGTCCTGGGTGGCTCATCAGAACAGACTCTTGAGCACAGTGGAACCAAAATCAGCTCTACTCCTAGAGGCCATATCCAACTTATAATGTGAAATGAAAGTATGAAGGAGTGGCCCATGTGGCTGCAGCACAAATAGATTCCATTGGTAGTCTTGCTTGAAAAGCTACCGAAGTAGCTAACACTCTGGTGGAATGACCTTTAGGTTTAGTAGGGAGTTCTTTATGTCTCAGCTGATAAATCAAAGTAATAATAGGGGACAACCACCTGGATAAGGTTACTTTAGAAACTGGTAGGCCCTGTTTGCCCTCAGAATAGGACAGGAAGAGTTGATCTGATTTTCTTGTTTCTTTAGTCCTATCCAAATAAAAACGTAATTGCCTATGAATGTCCAATTGGTGTAACTTTTGTTCAGCTTTGTTCGAATAGTTAGGAAAAAAGACAGGTAGATCGATAGCCTGATTCAGGTTTGTTTCGGAAGGTATCTTGGGCAGAAACGAAGGATTAGTCCTGAGTGAAACTCTATCCTTATGAAACACAAGGTAAGGAGGATGAATACAGAGGCCTTGAAGTTCCGAAACTCTCCTAGCTGAGGTGATGGCTACTAAAAAGAGAGTCTTCCAGGAGCATAATTTTAAGGAACAGGAAGCCGCAGGTTTAAAAGGGGGGAGAATCAAGGAAGCTAATATCAAGTTTAAGTCCCACGGAGGCGGGGGATCTCTGACCAGGGGCCTAAGCAAAATAGTTACTTTAAGAAAGGCCTTGCAAAGTTTGTGGGACATGATGCTGGTTTCTGACAGGCCAGCGTGGAAATTTGCGATAGCAGCTAACTGGACCCTAATGGTGGCAGACGAGGAACCAGCTTGAAAGAGGTCTGCTAAAAAATCTAGAACGTGATGGACAGGGGCTGTAAAGGGGTCTATATTCCTAGCCTTTGCCCAGAAAGGGAAACATTTCCACTTACTAGCATAAGTCTTCCTGGTGGTAGATTTGTGTGAAGAAAGGATGATTTCACACACCGGCTGGGAAATATGTGGAAGCCTGGCTAAGGTTGGAAGTGGAGCAACCAAGCTGTGAGGTTGAGAGACTGAAGGGATTGGTGCAGCCCGCCCGACTGATGGACCAAGAGGTCTGGCACTGGGTCCAGATTCCAAGGCTGCTCCAGCAGGTGATGATGCAGGAATGGGAACCAAATTTGTCGAGGCCAGTAAGGGGCAATGAGAATAATCCTGGATCCCAATGCAGTCGCCTTCTAAATTAGTTTGGGAATTAGGGGAAAAGGTGGGAATGCATACAGAAGACCCCAGGGCCAATCGTGAACTACAGCATCCCTGGGGGAGTGGCCAGGGAGGGGAAAGAGAGTGAAGATATTGTTGCACTTGCTGTTGAGAGGAGTTGCGAAAAGGTCGCAGCAAGGCTGACCCCATCTGCGGAAAATTTTGTCTGCTACTGACTGATTGAGAGACCACTCATGAGGCATGAAAATAGCTCTGCTTAGCCTGTCCACTATGACATTGGACTTCCCAGGGATGTGCGTTGCTATCAGAAACCGTTGAGAGGAGATCACCCACTGCCAGAGTCTGAGTGCTTCTCGACATAAGGGATATGACTTGGTTCTGCCCTGCTTGTTGATGTACCACACTACAGACATATTGTCTGTTTGAATTGTAATAGTCCCGGTGGGTAGAGAGTCCTGAAGAGCTTGCAACGCTAAAAGCTCCACTCTCATCTCCAAGACGTTTATGTGCAGGTGGTACTCTAGATGTTGCCAAGTGCCCTGGACAGTCCTGCCCTGAAAGTGCCCCCCCACCCGATCAGGGAGGCATCCGTGGTCACTGTGGCAACAGGAGAAGGAAGAACAAATGGTCTGCCCTGGAGTACTAGAGGGGAGACCATCCACCAAGCCAGGTGGTCTTTGCATGATTGAGTGATTATTATCTTGTGAGACATCAGAAGTTGTTGAAAGGACCATTGGGTAAAAAGCATCCACTGAAGAATCCACATGTGAAAACGAGCCAGGGGAACTAGTATGATTGCTGCTGCCATGAGACCCAACGTTTTTAGTACAAATCTGGCCTGAATTCTCTTGCACTGTAGTAAGACCTGCACATGTCGGTGAATGTCTGACACTCTGTCTAGAGGAAGTTTTGCGGACAGATCTTTTGTATTTAATCTTGTGCCTATAAAGGTTATAGACTGACAAGGCGACAATGCAGACTTTTTGAAATTTATTGAGATACCTAGCACGGAACAAGTTTGGATGGTATAATCCCTGGCTCGCAGTAGCTGATGCCTGGTGGAAGCAGTAAGGAGCCAATCATCTAGATATGGAAACACCTGGAATCCTCGCTGTCTCAGGTGAGCCGTAACCACTGCCATGCACTTGGTGAACACCCTGGGGGCTGTGGTGAGAACAAAGGGCAGGGCTCTGAATTGATAGTGACTGGCTCCCAGCCAGAAGCGGAGAAACCTATTGGAGCGCCTGTCCATTTTGATATGGTAGCATGCATCCTGAAGGTCTATGGAGCACATCCAGTTGTCCTGACCCAAAAAGGGTAGAAAGGACTGAAGTGTGACCATCCGGAACTTCGTTCTTTGAACAGATTTGTTTAACCTGCTGAGATCCAAAATGGGACTCAGTCCCCCAATTCTGGATCCTTGCTGGTCTGCTGGGACTGGCTGGATGGCCCTTTTTTCTAGCAGTTTTGAAATTTCTAGCACCGCTTGTTCCCTTAGACCAGGTGGAACATCTGGAAGGGACTTGGTTGTTTGTACAGGGGTGTGGACAAAGGGGATTTTGTAACCCTCAGATATGATGGACTATACCCATTTGTCTTGTGTGAGGAGATGCCAGGCTTCTGGGTACAGTGACAATCTTCCCCCAACTGCCTCTGAAGATGGACAGTCGGGCAGCCCCTCAGGGGTGCTGAAAGGGTTTGTCAGAGAAAGATTCTCTGCTACCCTGATTTTGCGGACCCCCTCTGCACCTCGGGCGGTGTCTATTATTGTTCCCTCCCCTGCCCCTGGAGGGAAACTCGCCACTTGTGTCAGGCACAACTCCCTGAGGTTTCCGAAACCACATTTTCCCACTCTTCTGACCTTTAGGGTATGGTCTAGAGGGAGTAGAAAAACGGACTCCCACGGCAGAGAGAGTCTTGCCTTCCTGCTCACACCTGGTAAGGGTATCCTTCACCTGTGGTCCAAACAGAGCCGAACCATTGAAGGGGGTATTGGTGAAAGATGCCTTAAAGGGGTCAGCAAAGTTACATAACCGCATCCAGGCATGTCTTCTCAAAGCCACACCTGTACCTGCGGCCCTACTCACCCCATCGGCTGCATAAGAAATGAGCCACATGGAGGAGTTGATGATACAGTTAAGGGTCGCCAGCTGGGAGTTAATCTTATCCTGAGCCCCCGCAGCTGATGGATCCTGAAGGGTATCACCTAGTTCCTTGAGAAGATCCCTTTGAAGGTGGGTGAAGTGGCACAGATAATTCAGTGACCGCATGGAAAAGGTCATTGAGGAAAACATCCACTTCCCGTACCTGTCCATTGTCCTAGACTCTTTATTAGGTGGATGGACAGGCACCGAAGGTTCAGCCAACTCCTTCTTCATGGCTGCTCCCACCACCATGGCATCAACGGGGACACCTTTTGTCAAAAATTGTTTGTTGGGTGGGGCTGTAATGAACTTAGTGGGCCTGCGGGGAGTTGGTTCCACTGTGTCCGGTGCTGACCATGCCCTTCGAGCCACTACTTCCATGAGCGGGTCGAAGGGTGGAGACACCCAGGAGGTGGAAGGGCGAGAACCAAACACGTCCAGGTATACCGACTCGTCCTCGGAAGTGTTAAGGGCAGTCCAGTTCCCCCTCTGCTTAAGGATCTCTAGGATGTCTGAAAAGGAGACATCCTCAGAGGGGGATCTTGGGGACCCTTCCGAATCCTCCAAGTCGATATCAGACGTGACTGACTCAGGGGAGTCGACATGTTTCCTCTTACATTTTCTCTTCTGAGGGGGCTCCTCTGAATGATCAGGGGAGGCCTCGGAAGAGGAAGATATGCCCAATGGGGTGACCTGGAGCATCTGTTCTCCATGCTTGGGGTCAGGAGGGTGGACAGAGACCGTTGCAGGCACCATGAGGGGAGGAGCCGAAGGGGCCGATCGAGGAGCCAACTCAGGAGTCAGCATGTGCCTCATGACCTCGAAGGTGCCCCCATCAGGCAGAGCAGAGGGTCCCCACTTCGAAGAGACATGAACCCCTCCCGGCACTGAGAGGGACGGCTCCAAGGCCAATTTCGGGGCTGAGCTCACCTGCGCTGAAGCCCCGAGAGGGAGAACGGGGTTGGACAAGGGTCCAATGCCACTCGCCCCCTTAGAGCTGATGAGGGAGTCCTGGCGCCCAGATCCCTCCAAGGAAGGAACCAATGAAGAGATCAGAGCCGACAAAGGAGCCAAAAGGAGTGGTATCAGCTCTGACATTTCCAAGATTCGAGCCCCAACCAGCTCCGGCTCCGAACACAAAGGGGGAGTCGGAGGAGGAAATGCTGAAGACACCGGGACAGCCACAGTCTGTTGAGAAGGGCTGGTTAACATTTTGGCCAGGGCCTGCGATTTAAGGAGTCTACTGACCACCCTCTCCAAGTCATGATCAGATAACCTGGAGGACCAAGAGGAGTGGGACCTATGGCTTCGTTCAGACTGAAGCAACGGTGACCTCGGAGCCGAACGAACCGATTCTAGGGAAGGGGACCAAGAATGTTTTTGACCCAACAACGGTTCCGACACTAAAGGTGGAGCCGATTGAGGTGTAGAGATGTCAGCTCCAGCCAGAACCGAAGAGGAGGAGGCAGATGCTCTGCCCAGCGACGGCTCCGAACTGGGAACCAACGGCTTGGCAGGCTTTAAGGATTTCCCCGACTGAGGCTTCGCCGGGGATCCCTCTGGCTTAAGTAAGCCTCTCAAAATAAGCTTGTTCCTATGCTCCTGCAGGACTCTCGGGCTGAAGGCGTGACAGACTGAGCAGGAGTCCTGCAGGTGTAGGGAACCCAAGCAATACACACAAGAAGTGTGACCGTCTGTCAGAGACATCTTCTGACAGCACGAGTCACACTTCTTGAAGCCTGAGACTTTAATATCCTTGGACATACTAGCCAGGGGATACTAAAGAGAGAAAAATTAAACTAGTGCTTAAAAAGGCACACAGAAACACTCACACACCCGCACTAGTTAAGCTAACAATAATAACTACAAAAAACTATCACACTTAATAACAACAACAACTATCCTTAATAATATATATATATATATAAAAAGTACAAGGCTAAACACTACTCCTATAGGTGCAAAAAAGGGTGGGGTTAGCCACTAATAGAGAAGAAACAAGGGGGGGGGGTAGAAACTCTCTAACAGAAAACGAGTTTCCTTAGTGGGATAAACTAGGGGATACACAGTCTAACTATACTACAAGGGTAAAACTAACTATATCTAAGAAAAATACAAGGTAAATATTAGCTAATAATAGAAAAAAAGGATTAATATGACTTGAGCAACAAATTAGATCTGGGTATCTAGCACCAAGCATTGTGGGATATGGGGAGGCCTCAAGCCAGTAAATAGCTCTCAAACTTTAGTAGATAGCCGAGTCGGAGCCGAGGATCGGCTCCGAACCCAACCAGCAAGAATGAAGGCGAGATAGACAACTTAACATTAAGTGCTTTCATTTTATTTCATACATAAAACTTCATCAGATCTTGTCTCTCTAGGCCACAACTTATTTAGAAAGCTATTCACTAGTCACATGATAGCCGAGCCCCCACCCATGTAATTACAAATTGAGTGAAAATTTTAAATCAATCAAAAATGCCAATAGCACAGCTTGCCCTAATAAAAATGTATATAGCCACTTTAAAAACATGCATCCATATAAAAATATATAAAAGGTGCATCTAGCTCAAGAACATATAAAACACATATAGAGAAAGCATATATATGAAAAAACATGCATAAAAAAATACATAAATAAAAAATATGTAGACAATACATTAAATATAATTCCTTCACTCTTTAAACATATATAATATAAATATACAATTTATCACAAAATCACAGTGCATTCAAATTTTACCACTACCTATAAAGTGTCCTGTTCTTGAGAATGGGCTTGATAGGGACCCTATCATTTAAGATCCTACCCCTATCTGCTTGTAATCTAATTATCCATTCCATAGACAGCACAAGGAACAAGAAACTAAGGGTAATGCTGCTAAATGCCAAAAGTCTTAACCTCAAGATGCATGCACTCAAAGCTCTCCTCAGTATGGAGAACATCGATATCTATGCAGTGACAGAAACCTGGTTCAAGGCTCCAGAGAGCACCCCAGCACTACCAGGCTATACCTCATATCATGCTTTTCGGCCCCAAAACCAGGACCGAACCACAAAAGGAGGGGGAGTTTCCATATTTATCAAGGATATCCACACCTCCAGGTTAGTGGCATTGCAGTATCGGAGACCATCCATGTGCAACTAACAGTGGGCAAGACTGCTTTTCAGTTTATAGCATCCTACAGACCACCCTCTCAAAGTCAGGAATCACACTCGGCTTTCCTGAAAACATTGGAGAACATGAAGATCTCTCCGAACACCATTATATTGGGCGACTTCAACTACCTAAACATTGACTGGGAGCACTACTCAAGCCCCTATAAACTCAAATGCTATGGAACAACTAGTCACCACTCCCACCCTGATCATTACCAACATGGGGACTCTATGAGTATATCCCTCATTGGTAAGATCAGACCATAAATTAATTTCACTGGATATCTACATCTATCCCAAACAAAACCAAGACCCAATCATCCAAAGGCAGGCTTCCAGTCTGGTGGACCCCTGCCATAAATAAACTGTACAACAGAAGGAGGAAGCTACTACATGATAGAGCAAAATCCCTAATAGGGAAGGCATCTCTGATCAGTACTAGCAAAAAATTATGATCCCTCATAAAATCCTCCAAGGCCAGCTTCGAGAACAAAATTGCACAGGACACCAAAGACAATCATAAGGCTTTTTTCATTTATGTTAGAAACCTGGGATGCAACTCCCAGACTTGTTCTGAGTTGATTCTAAATGACATAAAATACACTGAACCCACAGACATCGCCAATATCCTGGCAGACAGGTTCAGTGCAAACTTCTCCATCCCCTCCCCCCAAAAATAGCAAGTATCTATCCCGGCAGAGGGCTGCCTCCCAAACATCTCTGATGCTCAGGTGAAGGCTGCCCTCTCCAAAGCAAAAACACTGCTTCCATGGGACCAGATGGCGTCCCAGGTTGAGTCCTACATGAACTCCAAGAGGAACTAATCCCTCAAATAAAACAGCAATACAATCTCAGCCTCACTACAGGATATGTGCCCACAGAATGGCGTACAGCAACAGTGGTCCCACTCCACAAAGGTGAAGCCTCTACGGACCCTGGAAACTATTGCCCCATAAGCCTGACTAGCTTAGCCTGCAAGGCTATGGAGAGGATCATCATGGAGCTCATAAACAAAGACATTGGGGACCTACAGACACTAGATCCTACCCAGTTCAGCTTTGTCAAGGGCAGATCCTGCCTTTTGAACCTGGTTGACTTCTTCAAAACAGTCACCAAAGTCATAGATGAAGGGAAGGTAGTCCACACAGCCTATCTGGACCTTGCAAAGGCATTTGACACAATGCCCCATTCGGGCATCATAGATAAGCTATCCAGCATAAATATAAACCCCTATGTCACAAGATGGGTCGCAAACAGGCTCAAAGACAGAACCCACAGAGTGAGAGTTGCTGGAGCCATGTCCGACTCGAAACCGGTCACAAGTGGCATCCCACAGGGTTCTGTTCTGGGACCACTCTTGTTCGGTATATACTTTTCCGAGGTACAGGCAAACGTGGGAGGACTATGGCTCACCAAGTTCGCAGACGACTGCAAACTGGGCGCCATAATCATCTCTCCAGCTGACACAAACATCCTTCAAAAAGGTCTTACAGAGACAGATAACTGGTGCCAGTGCCATGGTTTAAAGCTAAATGCCAAAAATGTATAGTCATACCCTTTGGCAAAACAATGTGCCCACAAATTACCACATAGGCGGAAACCCATTAAGTACAGAGAAAGTTATTAGGGACCTGGGGACCCAAGTTGATAGCAATCTCTCCTTTGAAAACCACATTGCCAAAGTGGTTAGAAAGACCTTCTACATAGCCCACCTCATCACGAAGGGTTTCACATCTAGATCAAGAGAGGTAATCGTGCACCTTTATTCATCCCTCATCAGGACTTTCATAGAATACAATGCCCCTTTTGGGATGTACCTTACCAGACACCTGCAGCAATTAGAAAGACCCCAAAAGTATCTCACCAAGAGGATCAAGGGTCTCAAACAGATGCCATATGCTGCTCGGTTAAAAAAACTCCAGCTCTACTCAGTTGCATACCGCCTACTTTGAGGCGATCTATGCCTGACATACAAAGCTATGTCAAATCCAGAATTAATGGACATGCTCCACCTCAGTAAATCTAAATCCCTTAGAGCCACATGCTCGAGGGACTTGAACTTCAGCACAGAAATAAATAGAACTTGCTGGAGGGACAGGTTCATAACCCAGAGGCTCTCTTCGCTCTGGAATAGAATTCCAGTTCATGTGAGGCAGAGCACCTCACTGAATCTCTTCAAGAAGAATCTCGATAGGTGGATGGGGGATCATAGGTTTGTCCCAGGGATTACTCCCGTATCACTATTGGACAGAGGCACAGTAAACTAAACCTTAAAAAGGGCACAGTATACTCAAATCAAGGGGTGGCGTAAGCCATACAGAATCGGGCTAGGCTTATAATTGCCCCAGGGCAGATAGCCTAGTATGAACCTATGAACCTATGAACCTATCCATCTTGTTTCTGATGTTTCTGTCTTAATTATTATGTCACCTCCTTTCCCCTCTCATTCTCCCTCACATTCTCCATGACTAAGAATCTAAGCATATGTTGTGATCCATCAACTGACACATGCTTCACCAAAGCATTAGTCATATCCTGATTTCTGATGTTTAGTAGGTGTTCTCTTATTCTGTATCTGAACTCTCTGCTCATCTTCCCCACATAAAATCTGCAACATTGGTTACACATGGTCAAGTATACAATATTCTTGGTGTTACAGTTGGCTGTCACTTTGAAGCTAAACTCCTTTCCAGTGTCTGGGTGCATAAACATGTTACTAGTATCAACCCATTGGCAATGATTACATTTATTACATAATTCTGTGCCCTTATATTCAATATTATACAATGCCTCCTCTAAAACGTGCACGCTGATTGGCCAGCCCAACCAGCGTGCCCATTGTAAATCCCTCAATATACTAATGGAAAAAGGTCCGGTCACGGACTTTTCCGTTAGTATAAACACTGTCTCGCTATGTTAAAAGAGTTTAACATAGTGACACAGGTTTAAAAAAAGCAACACAGATCTCCGTTGCTTTTTTTAAAGCTGTCTCGCTATGTTAAACTCCTTTAACATAGCAACACAGTGTGTAAAAAGCAACGGATATCTTGTGATCTCCGTTGTTTTTTTTTTAAACCTGTCTCGCTATGTTAAATGAGTTTAACATAGCGAGACAACTTTAAAATAAGCGGAGATCTCCGTTGCTTATTTTAAACTGTCTCGCTATGTTAAACCCATTTAACATAGCGAGACAGTAAAAGCAATGGAGATCTTGCGTTCTCCATTGCTTTTGCCCAACTCTGATGTACTGCGTAGGCATCGCAGTACATCAGAACTGCTGAACACCAGACAGCTGCGGAAGGGCAGCAAAGAGGCATTATACAATGCCATTATTTAAGAAAAGTAATTATTTCTTTTCTTAAATAATGTCATTAATATAATAACAATAACCACTTCTGGGTGTGGGTAATGCTGGATTTACCCACGGTTGTCTTTGTTTGGTCCTCGGGCGCCTCGGGACCAAACCACGCCAACTGTGGGTAAATCCAGCATTACCCACACCCAGGCGTGGGTTATTGCTATAATAGCTCCCTCTGTAATACTTGGATAACAGAGAAGTCTCTTTAGGGATTTTTTATTCTTAAACAGGAATTTAGGTTTTTCACCTACTATCTGATTTGGCTGTCATGTGTGAGTACAGGCCAATATTTTTTATTGATGTCCATTGTTTTATTAACATTACCGGTATGATGGGTAGGTACTCTAAGTGTATTGCTCATCCTTCCCGTCAGTATTAGTAATACTGAACTTGCCCTTGGTGAAGTGATAGGCTTGAGAGCTACAATTGTCAAACCATATTTTTCAGTGGGGCAAAGTAACCATTCTAAACTGACTGGAAGGATGAGCAATACACTTAGAGTACCTGCCCATTATACCAGTAATGTTAATAAAACAATGGACATCATTAAAAAATATTGGCCTGTACTCACACATGACAGCCTAATCAGAGAGATAGTAGGTGAAAAACCTAAATTCCTGTTTAAGAATAAAAAATCCCTAAAGAGACTTCTCTGTTATCCAAGTATTACAGAGGGAGCTACTATTGAACACAAGAGCACAGAATTATGTAATAAATGTAATAATTGCTAATGGGTTGATACTAGTAACATGTTTACGCACCCAGACACTGGGAAGGAGTTTAGCTTCAAAGTGACAGCCAACTGTAACACCAAGAGTATTGTATACTTGGCCATGTGCAACCAATGGTGCAGTTTTTATGTGGGGGAGATGAGCAGAAAGTTCAGATTCAAAATAAGAGAACACCTACTAAACATCAAAAATCAGGATATAACTAATGCTTTGGCGAAGCATGTATCAGTTGAGGGACCACAACATACGTTTAGATTCTTAGTCATGGAGATTGTGAGGGAGAATGAGAGGGGAGGTGACATAATAAATAAGACAGAAACATCAGAAACAAGATGGATAATTAGATTACAAGCAGATAGGGGTAGGGGCATAAATGACAGGGTCTCTAACAAGCCCATTCTCAAGAACACTACACTTTATGGGTAGTAGTAGAATTTGAATGCACTGTGATTTTGTGATAAATTGTATATTTATATTAAGTATGTTTAAGGAGTGAAGGAATTATATTTAATGTATTGTCAACATGTTTTTTATCTATGTATATTTTTATGCATATTTTTTCATATACATGCTTTCTCTATATGTGTTTTATATGTTCTCGAGATAGATGCACCTTATATATATTTTTATATGGATGCATGTTTTTAAAGAGGATATATACATTTTTATTAGTGCAAGCTGTGCTATTGGCGTTTTTGATTGCTTAAATTTTTCACTCAATTCGTAATTAGATGAATGTTCTGATAGGTTAATCTTTGTTTGACTCCAAATATAAGAGCCTTGCAGTTGTTGATTTTATTAAAGGTCTGAAGAAGTGGGAGTCAGTACCAATGAAAGCGTTTACCGAATAAAGAGCTTGTTACATTTTATTTTGAGTGATCTTAGCCTTTTTGCCTGTTGGTTGGATCCTACAATGCTGTTGTGTTTCATAATTATCTTTACATAACTTAGCTTTTTTTATGTCATTTGATGTGTTGACTGACATGGTCTCTTAGCCTACGTTCTGTTTTACCTATTTAATAGGCAGGATGTTGTTGACAAATAGCTGCATACACAACCCCTACAGTGCAGCAATCAAACATGCTGCTGTCTCAGAGGTTTGATGAGCTAGCAGTACCTTTACCAACACACCGGATTGATGGAGAAGTAGATGCAGCCAGAGTCCCAGTTAAATCATTTCATTCATGCTCCTAATACATCACTTGATGTGTTGACTCAAGCTTGGAGCACAGAAGTTGCCAATAATCTTACTAGAGATGCTCTTATTTTACATGATTGGTTACACGGTGATTTTCAACTTGCTGACACTCAACAACAGAGCACTTCTAATCCCCTTCATAAATTAGAGGAGTTTGATTATAAGTTATTAAAAATGCAAAAAAAACCTTCAATTGGAAAATGCATTCTTTGCTGAATGCATTGAAGACAAGCATGTTTCTAGAGGGTTACACATCTCACGGTTTCCTATTGATCTAATTGAGAACTCACCTTTACATTGTGAATTTTTAAAAATGTTTGACTGCCAAGGGTGCAAATTTATAGAGCTTTTGATAAAATTTTAATGTTAAACTCATTGGTGAACTAATGGCTGAGGTTAATACTCCTAATAATTTTATTACCCATGATTTGTTTTTTTTATCACTATAGGACTGATTATGCACATATTTTTAACAGCATCAACCAAAAAATCCAGTCAATAAAAAGCAAGCCAGTAAAAAACTAGGACATGATAGACTTGAATATTCCACCAATACTGCCTATCCCTCCCCTCCTACCTCTCAAGCTTGGGGTTGGAAATTTAACAATAATGAAGTTGCCAATAATCGCACTACTTTTAATAGTGCTAATAACATTAGCAATGGTCATGCTGCTCAGTGTGATAATAATTCAGTTAATGAAACCCACATCCCTTTAGAAACACAACCTCTTCACTTGTCAGAATGAATAAGGGTGAGGCAAAGCAACAACCAATGGCAACCGAGAGTACCAGTTCAGCCCCTGCAGAGTGGCCAGCTTAAATGGCAGAATAGCAATTATTGCAATCCCAAATAGAAATAAATAGTGCTGTTATTAAACGGAATGTTGTGACTCTTGAAGAGACAGATAATCTTGCACAGATTGAAAACCATGGTTGTAAAATTGTCACTAATAAAAAAGCGATTTTAAAGTATGCAATTGTTCATCCTATCTAATTAATTCTGACTGTAGTGACTTGTTTGAATGTGGTTTTATCTTTATTCGTACAAAACAGGCTAATTTAACACATGTACTCATGGATTTGACGCAATATACTCGTAAATTGAATTTCAAGTTTCTTTTTGGTAATTCATCTGACAACATGAATCCTCTTCGGATTTCGAGTACTTTCAACCCATCTATACACCAGACTATTATATGTTTTGAAAAAAATATGTGAACTTGATCTTTGGGAAGCCCTGTGTAATAGTGCAAGGGTACGCAATGTGTCTAAAACTTTACAGGACAGTGAGATTCAGTTACTGCATGTATTAGGTCAACAAAATCTCAGATTTATGAAATCAGACAAAAGGGGAGGGCTGGTTGTAATAAACAGAAATTACTAAATTGAAAGAATGTGTGCTTTGTCATCTGAAGGCACTTATGAAAATTCATCCCTTACTGAGGTAAATATATCTTATAATAAAATTAGGAAGATACTAAATTACATCTTCATTGATCAGCAAATAGACCTAGATGAACACAACTTCTTAAAAATTCAAGCTCCCAAAGCCCCCACTATTTTTGGCATCCCAAAGATACATAAGAATTTACATCAACCACCCATGAGGCCTATTGTGGATGGCAGGGGATCCATTACATATTCTTCACTAAATTCCTGGATCTGAAGTTAAAGCATTTAGTCATTAGAGAAGGTCATTTGTGTAAAAATTCCTGGGATATTTTAGATAAAATCACTAAATTGGATTTCAATGAAGAGGTCGTATTTATCACCATTGATGTCAAGGACCTTTATTCAGTCATCCCTCATGAAATAGGGTTAATGTAGTTTACAAAGTACCTTCTTGACAATGGTATTCCACAGGATTCTATTAACACCTATGAAACATTCACTAAAGTTTGATAGGAAGGATCCACTCAAATTCCAAAGTACAAAAGACAAGTAAACTTTATTGTGAGCGCTTTCATTCACATTAATTAAATGAACTTCTTCATGCAATAAAATGAACTAAGAATGGTACTTACATATCCACAAATTCATGATATCACTTCCTCCTCCCATCCAAGTCAAATTAAATATTATACCATGACCCCCTCATTAGTATTCCAAAACGTGCACGCTGATTGGTCAGTGTCACATTGTAAATCAACTTATACTAATGGAAAAAGGTCCGGTCACCCGGACTTTTTCCATTAGTATAAGTCTTTTTTAAAACACTGTCTCGCTATGTTAAAGGAGTTTAACATAGCGACACATTTAAAAAAGCAACGGAGATCTCTGTTGCTTTTTAAAGCTGTCTCGCTATGTTAAACTCCTTTAACATAGCAACACAGTGTGTAAAAAGCAACGGAGATCTTGCTTTCTCCATTGCTTTTCTTTTAAACCTGTCTTGCTATGTTAAATGGGTTTAACATAGCGAGACAGCTTTAAAATAAGGAACAGAGATCTCTGTTCCTTATTTTAAAGGTGTCTCTATGTTAAATCCATTTAACATAAAAATAAAAAGCAATGGAGATCTTGCTTTCTCCATTGCTTTTGCCCACAGCTCTGATGTACTGTGTAGGCATGTGCAGTACATCAGAACTTCCGCGGAATACCAGACAGCTGTGGAAGGGCAGTAAGGAGGCATTATACAATGCCATTATTTAAGAAAAGTAATTATTTTTTTTTCTTAAATAATGTCATTGTATAATAGCAATAACCCACTTCTGGGTGTGGGTAATGCTGGATTTACCCACGGTTGGCTTTGTTTGGTCCCAAGGGCGAACCACACCAACCGTGGGTAAATCCAGCATTACCCACACCCAGGCGTGGGTTATTGCTATAACATACCTGGTCCTTAAAGAACAATCTTCTTCTTCTTCTTTAGGCTGTTCCTGTTAGGGGTTGCTACAGCAGATGATCAGTTTCCATTTCTTCCTGTCCTTTGCATCTTGCTCTGTCACACCAACCGCATGCATGTCCTCTCTAACCACACCCATAAACCTTATCTTAGGCCTTCCTCTTTTCCTCTTACCTGGCAGTTCCATCCTTAGTATCCGTTTCCCAATATACCCAGCATCCCTCCTCAGCACATGTCCAAACCAACGCAATCTCGCCTCTCTTGCTTTGTCTCCAAACTGTCCAACCTGAGCTGACCCTCTAATATACTGATTCCTAATCCTGTCCATCCTAGTCACACCCAGTGCAAATCATAACATCTTTAACTCTACCACATCCAGCTCTGACTCCTGCCTTTTTGTCAATGCCACTGTCTCCAACCCTTATAATATAGCTAGTCTCACTACCCTCTTGTCAACCTTCCCTTTCACTCTTACTGGTACCCGTCTGTCACAAATCACTCCTGACACTCTTCTCCACCCAGTCCACCCTGCCTGTACTCTCTTCTTCACCTCTCTTCCACACTAACCATTATTCTAAACTATTGATCCCAAGTACTTAAACTCATCGACCTTTACCAACTCTACTCCCTGCATCCTCACCATTCCTCTACCCTCCCTCTCATTTACACACATATATTCTGTCTTAGCCCTGCTGACCTTCATTCCTCTCCTCTCTAGAGCATATCTCCACCTCTCCAGGGTCTCCTCAACCTGGTCCCTACTTTCACTACAGATCACAATGTCATCTGCAAATATCATAGTCCACGGGGCATACTACATATAAATTATATATTACAAATTATACATTTTTTCCATATTTCTAAACCATACATATGCAAAATATATAAATAATAAAATTTATATGCATTACTTATTTCATCTCATTAATGCTTTCAGTTTTAAAATGCATTTCAATGAACATAAGTCATTTAGCCCAGGGAAGGAATGTGAGTTAAGCCTCAATTGCCAGAGGAGTTCTCTCTCTTCCAATTTCAGTGCCCATGGACCTCCCCTGGTACTAATATCTACCTGTTCCACTACCAAGTAGTGCAAATAATGTTCTGGAAATTCCACTATATGTCTTGCTAATGTGTTAGCTGTATTTTGTTTGCTTATGTTGTGATGTTTATGAATCCTTTGTCTAAAATGCCTCTCTGTTTTCCCTGTATAAAAACAGTTGCATTGTTGGCACCTTGCTAGATATATAATTCCTTTTGTATTACAATCATACTTCCCTGTAAGTGTGTAGTTAACACCAGATGTTGTAAATGATGGTGTGATATTTGTAAATGATGGTGTAACCTCAATATAGCTACAATAGGGGCACCTGCTGCATTTTTTCATCCCCCTATTTGATATATATGGTTTAATGCTCCTTTCAAGTATAGACTTTAAATTAAGCCCCCATCAAAATGTTAATCTTGGTTTTTGCTATAGCTTATTCCTGACTGAACTGTCCTCATTAATTAGGGCCCAATTTTTGTTCAAAATGTCTCAGTAAATTGGCAGCTGTGGAAAAAAATGTAGTAAAACTAAAATTATAATCTAGGTTTTCCATATTTTCTTTTGTATTTAACACAATTGAGGAATTTTGTTGGTAGTCCAAACCATTTCTGTTCCCATATAATATGGGTTTAAAATACCCTGAGTGTCATTTCATTGTAACCTCAGCCATTAAATCTTCCAGTAAATTTAAGTCCTTAAAAATATATCCCTGAGGGTCCCACATTCAATTTCAAAATCCAAGTCTAATGTATTCATTTTGGCTGCCCTAACGAGCTGACCCTTCACCACCACTCTCTGTTGGTGGAACGGGTGACTGCTCTGAAAATGTAAAAAATCATTAAAGTATGTTGACTTTCTGTAGATCTTAGCAACGTACCTATTGTGTGTATAATCCTTAGCTAGCCAAACATCAAGATATGAAATTGCTTTAGTATCAAACTGGAAAGTGAATTGCAAAAATCCTGTTAGCTGAGATATGTCTTCCATGAAACTTCCACATCAGTTAAATACCCTTTAAATATTAGGAACATATCGTCCAAAAATCTGGTGTACCAAATAACACAGTTTTGGAATTTGCTGTTTTTAAATAGAAATTGTTTCTCCCAGTAAGCCATAACACTATTTGAGAAGCTGCCCCCACATGGGGACCCCATCGCAACTCCACTTTTCTGTAAAAAGATTTCTTGATTAAATAAAAAATAGTTGTTACTCAATACTAGGTCTAACAACCTCTCAATTAAGTTAATTTTGTCACCCAGGGCACCCTTCTCATGTAAAAAGTCTGGGACCCACCTGATACCTACATCCTGAGGGATGACAGTATATAAATCCTTGACATCAATGGTAAAAAAATTATAATCATCATTAAATTCTAATTCATTCAATGCCTGCAAGAAACTCCAAGAATCTTTGCAAATTTGAAGTTCTGTGCTCAAATATTTTTTGAGCTTACTGTCCACATATTTCTCGCAGGCATAGGTAATGGAATTTCTTCCATCTACAATGGGTCTAAAGGGGGGATTCCAAATCTTTATGGATTTTGAGTATTCCAAAGATTACGGATGTTAAGGGGTTGTAATATTTACATAATTGTATATGTCAATATCTATACACCCTTCCAAAAACATATCCTTAATAGCAGTTCTCACTTGTTGATAGGCTATGTTCAACTCATTTACTGATACTTTTGCAGAAGCTTCACTATTGAGAATTGCTTCCATCTCCGGATATATTCTCCTTCATCCATAAATGTTAACCCACCCCCTTTATCAGGTTGCATGGCCCTGATGTTTTGCATTTGTACATCTATTATTGCTTGCTTCTCAAATTGTGACAAATTTGTGTTATAATTTCTACATACAGATTTCTTTAAAATGTTCCTAATATCCATCTCGCAGAGTTTATCAAACAGACTCAATGTTGCATGCAGTGGAGGATTAAAAAGACTGGAAATCCTAAATTTAATTTATGCAAGTACATTTTAAAATCAAGTAAGGTTCTGGATAAATCAGCCCTAATTGTGGGCACAAAGGTCAAACCATTAGCAAGGGTTTCGATTAAGTATGGTCTAACACATATATCTGTGAAGTTATAAATTTTAAAGTCCCCCTGCTGGTTTGTGCAAACAGACACCTTATTCCTTGGATTTTCACCATGTTGGGGGATGTCTTCACCTGCTATCTCTATTTGTCATTTTGTTTCCTTTCATGCTGGTCCACTGTGTACCCCTCTGACCATTGGACTGTTTCACTCGCTGGCCCCTTTGAAAATGCTGGTTCTGAGGATTTGCATTACTATATCACAATTCCTGTGGCTGTCATTCTCTTAACCTCTCACTCCACCTGGTGGCCCCATTGTTGCCTACATGTTCGTCCATAGAAGTGGAAGGGGCTGAAATTTGTGAGTCAGGATCTTGATTGTATTCTTGGCTTTCAACAGCTGTATTCCCCCAATTTTGAGAGGGAGGTGGAGAGGGGTAGGCAGTACCATTCTTGTATTCTATTCTATCCCTCTCCAGTTTTTAAAACATGCCCTCCTTTAGTCTACCAGTGGTAGAGTCTATACTAGAAAAAATATGACCAAAATCAAACTTGTAGCGATTAAAGTTGTGATCTGTTTTTATATCATTTTCAGGTTTCATAAGATCATCCTTTAAGATTGCAGTCTGTAATGTATATCGCTTAATTAAGACCTTCAAGAACTCAATCCTTTGTCTGTCAAACAGACAAAGCAGTTATTGGTGAAAGACTGAGTTCTTATTTAATCCAGTTGGATATTGCCACTGCCCTAACCCCTTAGGTATGTGCTGTCTACGTAAACACCCCCTAAAGTACACTATATCCAGTTGCAGTTTTTTGTATTTCATTAGTTCAAAGTCAAATGTTTTAAGATTGTTAACTATACAATTATTGTTATTAACAATATTTGCTCCATTACCTTGACTACATTCACTGTTAAGTTGTGTGTTAGTGAAGGAGGATTCCTGAAGTCAATCATTCAAGGAAGGTGCATTCTCCGTCTTGTAATTGTTAGAACAAATGGTACCTCTTCCGTTCTCCATCTCCAAGTTATCAGAAGTGGGCCAAGTTCCGGAAAAACAAAGTGGAGCAGAGGAAACAGTTGCCAAAGTAATGTTAGCATGATTGGCTCTGTCTAAATTATTAGAAGCAGTTCCAGATGGAAGGATATTATTTGCAATGTTACCAGGAATTCTTCTGGCCAAGTCATCAATCCGATTAGCCAATTGCTGGACAAATAGGGTAAGGTCCCCTATGGCATTGTTGCTAGTAGTTCCTATGTTATTCTGAGAAAACATTGATTGTGAATTTGAATTTCCCCCAGTTCCATAACACAAACCACCAAACAAACCAAACATGGAAAACCGACAGTAAAATTCGACAGAAAGGATCCACTCAAATTCCAAAGTACAAAAGACAAGTAAGATTTATTCTGAGCGCTTTTTGTCCACATTAATTAAATGAACTTCTTCAGACAATAAAATTAACTAAGAATGGTACTTAAATATCCACAATTCCATGACATCACTTCCAACTCCCATCCAAGTCAAATTAAATAATATACTTGCTCCTTAAAGAACAATGCTACATATAAATTATATATTACAAATTATATACATTTTCCATATTTCTAAACCATACATATGAAAAATATATAAATAATAAAATGTATATGCATTACTTATTTCATCTCATTAATGCTTTCAGTTTTAAAATGCATTTCAAAGAACATGTCATTTAGCCCAGGGAAGGAATGCGGCAGGTGCCCCTATTGTAGGTATATTGAGGTTACACCATCATTTACAATAATCGGTGTTAAGTACACACTTACAGGGAAGTATGATTGTAATATGAAAGGAATTATATATCTAGCAAGGTGCCAACAATGTGACTGTTTTTATATAGGGAAACCAGAGAAGTATTTTACACAAAGGATTTACGAACATCAATACAACATAAGCAAATAAAATACAACTAACGCATTAGTAAGACATATAGTTGAATTTCCAGAACATTATTTTCAATACTTGGCAGCGGAACAGGTAGATATTAGTACCAGGGGAGGTCCATGGGCACTGAAATTGGAGGAGAGAGAACTCTTCTGGCAACTGAGGCTTAACACACATTCCTTCCCATGGTTAAATGACTTATGTTCATTGAAATGCATTTTAAAACTGAAAGCATTAATGAGATGAAATAAGTAATGCATATAAATCATATTATTTATATATTTTGCATATGTATGGTTTAGAAATATGGAAAATTTGTAATATATAATTTATATGTAGAATTGTTCTTTAAGGAGCAGGTATGTTATTTCATTTGACTTGGATGGGAAGAGGAAGCGATGTCATGGATTTGTGGATATTTAAGTACCATTCTTTGTTAATTTTATTGCCTGAAGACGTTCATTTAATTAATGTGGAAGAAAGCGCTCACAATAAATTTTATTTGTCTTTTGTACTTTGGAATTTGAGTGGATCCTTCCTGTCGAATTTTACTGTCGGTTTTCTAGGTTTGGTTTGTTTGGACCTATGAATCATTGTTAGAGACAGTGTTAAAAAATAACTTCCTCGTGTTTGAATGGAATTATTATGTACAGAGGACAGGGGTGTCAATGGGCTCTGCTTGTGGTGGCTTTTCACCAATTTTGTAATGTTACAATGGAAGAAGAAGCTTTTGTTTAATTCAGATTTTATGCAAGCTTGTAAATTTTATACCCACTATTTAGATGATATATTTATTGTATGGGATGAGAACATAAACCACATATCAAAGATAATTCCATTGCCCCACCTAGTTATAACATTCTCAGGGCAGATTGGCTACACAAAAGAGGTGGAGGCTTAGCCCTGCTCCACAAAACCAACCTACAAGTTCAACTCCTACAAAAAGAAACCCCAAACTTCAGTGATGCAGAAGCTCTATTTGTAAAACTCTCCTTAAACCAACAAAAGCATCTAAACTTACTAGGTATCTACATACCCCTGGGTGATAACCTAACCATCCTAGAATCCATACTTCATTGGGCCTTCCACTCCCTTCTTCAAGAAACTATCATTTTAGATGATGTTAACATTGACTGGAACTCCATCCACTCTCCCACCCTGACCCACTGCATTAACCTATACAACTTCACCCAACTTATAGATAAATACTCCCACACATATAGATAAGGCCACTAAAAGAGAATCCATACTTGACTGGATCCTCACCAATCAACCAAATACTGCCCATCAATGTGGCACTCTACCTAACTCTCTGAGTAACCACAATCCCACTTTTATTCTCAGACACAGACTTAAAACTAGTAACACCCCCTCCCATCTACAAACCTGCTCCAACAAAGATTTTCCTAAAGACCACTTCATAAGAGCCTTGCAATACTGCAACTGGTCTCCCATCAAAACCCTTTCAATAGACAAGGCAGTTGATTAATTCACCTTCACATTCCTAAATATCCTCACTCAACTAGCCCCTATAAAAACAATTAGGGTAAGTAGTAACCCTACCTCCTGGCTCCAGAAAACCACAAGAGCCCTACTTAGAACCAGGGATAAAGCTTGGAAGACCTGACACCACAACAGATCACCCACAACTAGACAAGCCTTTGTTAAACTCCAGAATAAAGCAACAAAGCAGGTTAAGCTCGATAAACAAAATTATTACATCACTCTACAAAACAAATATAGCACCATACAGCAAAATTCTGGGCAGCAATAAATAACATCATGGAAGAACCACCACCACTTCCGAACCCAATATAACAGGTACAGACCTGGACATAGCCTCCAGCTTTAATAACTATTTCACTTCCTCAATACTTACACTCATAAACAACATTACTACCTCCAACACCCCACAACCCTTTCAGGCCCAAATTAACATCATACCCTTCACACTAAAGACTGTTCCTACATCCATTATCCAAAGACTCCTAGCTAAACTCAAACCAACCACTCTTGCAGCTGATAACCTTCCTGCTGAATACCTCCAAATTGCATCTACAGCTATAGCCTACCCCATTTCACTACTAATTAATAGATCCATTACCAAACACACCATTCCATCTTGACTACTCACCTGAAACCAGAATTTGTAGAACAGCCTTATAACACTGCTATTAAGGTTTGTCAAGAAAATGGCTGGAAGTTCTCTTTATTATATTCAGTGTTGTTAAAAGTGTAGATGCCAGGTGGCTCCCATGTATTTTCATCATCAGAGGATGCTGGATCAATCTTTGGCAACAGGGTCATTGCATGCCAGTACATCTGCAGGGTAGTTTCAACATGGGTTGCAAAGAGAATCTCCTTTACATCCCAAGAGAAGATTATCAGAAGGACTGGAACCATTCCTATTATTTAAGTGAAGAATGGTTTTGCACCAAAAAGCTGCTTTCAGCTCTAAGGTTGACACTATCCCTCCTGTCAAGGAAGAGGCCTAGAATTAAGCTACTAGTATAAACAGCAACTGGTCTCTATACTTGCCATTTTTGCTGGGCTCATGATTGTACCTGTTTCCTTTAATTGTTTCAAATTAGGTGGATAAATAGCTTTCGACATTTATGTACAATCAATGAATTTGTCCAACTGATATCTGTAGTCCTGTTATTTATTCGTTATCGCCTTTGTTTCAATTGTTTGGTCTTTAAATCTGAGATCTAAATTAGACATTGTGGGGTGGTATTTTAATTGGGAACCTGCAAGTGGGCTACACTCTGGCTTGCATTAATCTGTATATGTCACTGTCTTGAGAAGAGGGGTTTCCCCTTTCCTTGGAAGCACACAATTTACCGTTGTAAATAGTTATGCTGGGAGGTTTGTTGTTGATTTTTTTTTTTTGGTTTTTGTAGGTTTTGGATACATTGTCACATGGCTTAGATATGGCTGCAAACTTTCCAGGCATGAATGGAAGTTTGGAGTGAGTGGTGGTAGTGTGTACAGTGCAGGGACTTGATTTAGAAAGTGAGACATTTTCAGTCACTCCCACAGACTGGTTATGCTGTAAAAACAGCATTGTTGAATCAGACATTTCAAAATACTTGGAGGCATCTTTCATTTAATTATGGACATCGCTGGATATTTGAATAAGGATAGTATGCCCTCCCAGTGTTCATGTGGGTTTTATCTAGGTGCTCCAGTTTCTGTCCGCATTCCAAACTTATGCAGTACATGGATTGCACACTCTAAATTACCCATAGTTGTGAGTGTGCATGTGTATGTGTGGTATGAAAAAAAAACACATGACAGAGCTAGCCACCCAGAGCTGTGAACATTGTTTCTTGATGATTGCCACTGTTGAAGTGACACCCCAACCACATGTGCAAAAATAGGAAAAAGGTGCTTTTGATGGATGGAATAAGTCACTGTGATAACATAAACTTCTAACAAATGCTCTACATCTGGCAATAACATCACCTAAAATGTATTGATGCTTGGCTGTACTTGACAGCCATCCAGTTTAAAACACTTTTGCTTCTTTAATGGCATAAAAAGATAGATTGAGTACTAGGAAAGTGGCCTCTTTTCAGGGTAGACCTGCAATAGCATTCATACTGACTGGGAAATTTTGCCACAGTTCAGGGGAGCTTCCCTTATTCTTTTTTCCATAGGTGCCATGGGATCTTTTATATCCAGCTGCACTACTATTATCTCAGGAAGATGGAGCTTCAGTTTAGTGTCTCATCTGAAAGACTGGTCTGCCTGCTTAAAAAGTCTAAAATTTACTTGATATAAAATCTTGTAATTGTATGCAGGCACTGTGTGTATTCTTTATAATGAGGTATGAGTAAGGCAGGTAAAAGTCAGAGTTTGTTCTAGCTCTTCTGTAAGACCAAATAATCACATGTTGTGGTTCTTTTTCCTGTTTTCTAGGTCTTCTGCTCTGGCATGTAAAGTGCAGATCCCTTCCTGTGTCCAGTCTCGGACTAACAGCTTGCAGAGATACCACTTTCTCAATTAAGCCAAATTTGGCTGCAAGCAATTTTCTTTCTTTCAGATGGTTCACTGATAAACTCTTTCTGTCCAGAAGTATGTGATTTATCAGTCTTGCCAAGTTGTCTATATTATGATCTAATCATGCATGTTTATTACAATAAAAGTATTCTGAGTGCAAATTAACTATACTGTTAGAGAAGGAGATCTCCGAAGGCTCAGGTGTAATAGTTGAAAACAGCAAAGCAAAAAGCAGTTCAAAATATCAACTTTTGCTCTATCATAAGCAGCTAATGAATCACAATGTTAAAATATCAAGGGCAAACTCTATCCTCTTGGAATATTACATCTGTATTATTTTCATTCATTTACATCTTCCCCTTTTATCTACTGTCCACATCTTTGTATAATTAAACCATCCGGCTTCATACAATTTACATCATCAGTGTTAATGATTCCCATTCACACCCACTGCCTAACCCTTGTGCATGGTCATCACTATCACATCCTTTATTTTATTTTATTTGTTTTGAGAGTTTCTAGCACTTCTGGTAAAGAAAATATAGCATTTCAATATCTGGCAATTCTTCTTCTTCTTTCGACTGCTCCCGTTAGGGGTCACCACAGCGGATCATCTGTTTCCATTTCTTCCTGTCCTCTGCATCTTGCTCTGTGACACCAACCACCTGCATATCCTCTCTCACCACATCCATAAAACTTATCTTAGGCCTTCCTCTTTTCCTGCTACCTGGCAGCTTCATCCTTAGCATCTTTTTCCCAATATACTCTGCATCCCTCCTCAGCAGTTGTTCAAACCAATGTAATCTTGCCTCTCTGGCTTTGTCTCCAAAGCTTCCAACCTGGGCTGACTCTCTAATATACTTATTCCTAATCCTGTCCACCCTCGTCACACCCAGTGCAAATCTTAACATCTTTCACTCTGCCACGTCCAGCTCTGTCCCCTACCTTTTTGTCAATGCCACAGTCTCCAACCCATATAACATAGCTGGTCTCACTAACCTCTTGTAGACCTTCCCTTTCACTCTTACCGGTACTCATCTGTTACAAACCACTCTTGACACTTTTCTCCACCAATGCCATCCTGGTTGTACTCTCGTCTTCACCTGTCTTCCATACTCACCATTACTCTGAACTGTTGATCCAAAGTATTTAAATTCATCCACCTTCACCACCTCTACTCCATGCATCCTCACCTTTCCTCTATCCTCCCTCTCATTCACACACATATACTCCACTAGTCATACATATTTTGTATTTTTTTTTTAATTTTTATTTTGATATGTACCTTTTCATTGTGTCATTTTATCATTTCTATCATTTAGGAAGAACATTAATACTCTACAGATGCATTATATGAATAATGCAATAAGAGATAAAACTAACCTTTCAATTAATAAATAAGTTGCCATGCTATACCATCTGCTCATATGAGCATGCCTATTTTTAGCATAGGAATTCCATGCAATACATAAACTTTTGTAAAACTCAAGTTATAAAAGTGATTGAAAGTATACCATATGTATCCCTGTTTTCTCTTGGCTTATTTACAGGCCTCATATAACTCTGAAAATTAATAGCTAACAAGAATAATTTCTGACAGTTACACAGAATAAAATAAACAATGCATTAGCTCTGATGATTCTTCTTTTTAACATCCTCTTCTCAATATTTATTAATGACCTTCATCTAGCCATGCCCCAAGCCACATGCATACAATATGCTGATGACTCCACACTTATATGCTCAGCCAAATCCACATCTGAACTTCTCTCTCTTACCCAGAAGGCATTTAACACAGTTGAACAATGGTTTACACAGCGTTGCCTTCTTTTGAGCCCCAGAAAAACTAAACTCCTCCTCTTTAATCCAACTTACAAGTCCGCTCTGTTTGATTTCTCAGTTGCATCCACTAATGGTACCATTATATTACCAGACCCAGCCACCAAACTATTGGGTATCACCATTGATAACAATCTGAACTTTGACATCCATATCAACAATACAATAAAAACTGTTAACAAAAAACTTGGCTCCCTCTATAGGATTAAACCTTACCTTTCCTCCACAGCTAGAACAACCATAGCTCACACTCATCTAATCTCTACTCTCCTCTATGCCTCACCTATTTTTACTAACCTTTCTAAAAATAACCTCAGCAAACTGGAAACTTCCTACAATAACATCACTAGATTTGCAACAGTAAACCCTTACAGAACCCACCATTGCATAAATATAAAGCAGCTTGGATGGCTTGAACTACAAAACGTGATTAAATTCCATCAACTAACCATTGCCCATAAAACTCTTTATAAACCTTCCAGAACTCCTATTCTATCTACCCTCATCACTCCATATACAAATCTGAAATCCCTACGTTCCTCACACAAAAATCTTCTACACACCTCTAAACCTAACAACAAGGCTGGTGAATCTCCCTTCTCTAACACTGTTGGAAAAACTTGGAATCTTCTCCCCAGTGACCTTTCCTCTCTTCCCTCTCTATCACTCTTCAAAAACAGACTGAAACTCTACCTTAGAACACACTGGTTGTGCCCCTGTACTAAACCTGACTAGGCATCTATCCATCTGATTTAACTTAGCTCTGCCTATCCCAGACTACTCATGAACTAGTATATATTCTTTTACCTATAAATACAGATTCCCTCCTAAACTACACTGTGCTCAATCTCTCTAAATACTTTCTACTGAAGAATATTTTTTTTTATTTGTATATAGTTAACCTGTCTTCTCATTTGACTTTAGTCCTTCTTTTCATGTATTATACCTGCATATCGTATAGTATAAGCATTCTTGCACTATAAGTACTTTGTTTTTGTCCTCACAGAAATTTATGTTGTAACCTGTAATATGCATTGTATACAATGAATGCTGCTATTTAGTCATTTTTTTTCCTCTTGTTGTACCTGGAATCTGCATTGTTTATTATGAATATTTTTATTTAGTCATATTTTGTGTATTGATTACTAAGTTTTTCGTTTATCTGTCTTGGAGCTTATCTCCCCGGGCCTCTACTGAAAATGGACATATATCCAGTTAGACTAGCCCAGTCAAGAAATGTAAAATAAAATAAATAAATAAAAATAAATAAAATAAAAATAAACATATTTCAAGATCTATTGATTATTATCAAATATGACATATTTATTATTATAATCACATATGGCATAATAAAGACATCTTTATAAATATTACATTCACTTTTTTATTGTAGAATACTGTCATATAATGTCCTGTAGTGGCTTTAGTGGGTCTGTGTGGAGCAGTCTTGGGGCAGTCCAAAAGGAGATACACACCTGAACAGAGTTGGGGAGAACCCATCTACCTTTTAATAAAAAGGAGTGCCAGAGACAGAGAGAGAGAGAGGTAGAGAAAGAGCTGTGGACCACTCTGGCAGAGAGAGGAAGTACTTCGGAGCAATTTACAGACAGAGGCTTGTAGAGCATTGTATACTATGTACCAGAGACAGTCGCCTCTCAAGTAGAGAAGAACTGACATGTGAGTTGTTTACTTGAATGAATTTTCATTTTATTTATTTATTTATAGATTGATTGATTTGATTGATTGATTGATTGATTGATTGATTGATTGATTGATTGATTGATTGATTTTTTAATTTATTTTTTTGCACTCTGTTGCTTCAAGTAATAGCCAGCATAAACAAGCTCCCTATATTTACCCAACTTAGGCTGACCCAGTGTCCTCTAGTGAAGTCTTACCAACAGTAATTGAAACTTTGCAGAAATTATTTTACACAAGGCATTTGTGCATGTACGCACACACAGACACGCGTGCACAGACACACACACAGTTTTCATTAAAGCATGCAGTCAAATTATAGCGTTACCGTACTATCACCTTTGCTGCAAATTCATGGTAGTGCTTCCACCACACAGAATACACTGACAAAGTCAACAGCACAACAGGACTGTTAAGACACACAAACCTTTAATTATGTGAATCATGGTAGCATTTAACTCTAAGCAGTTACTCTTTGATGTGTTGATACCAAACAGTTAACATGACTAGTTAAATGCACTAAGGTTTAAGGCCATTCTAATTCATCAATCACAAGCATTTAAATGAATCTGAATACTAACATTCTTTGCATATGTTGTATCTTTCGGCTTTTCCCGGTTAGGGGTCGCCACAGCGGAACTCCGGTCTGCTAATGATTGGTAGTAGATTTTTACGTACCGAGTTACTAAGTATAAAAACATTTCACTTGAAAAGTAAATATATAAACTGGAATACTCTTTAAAATAAAAATTCCAGCCAGTGAGATGGCATACAGCAAACTCTATGAGCCCGTCTAATCCCTGATTAATTTCAGTTTAGTACATAGTTTCACTATCATTTACTTGCATTTGGAATCAGAATAGAGTCTGTAATGTTCTCAAAAGTAGCTCTGTTCCTTTCTTCATGAACTGGCAGGAAAATCTAGCAGCTTCCAAGCTAACAGTCCCTCTTTTTGGCAACTAAACTTGCACTGGACTTGGATTTGTAACAACCCCTCTCTCTTGCTCTCTTTCATTCTATATTTATATGAGTCCCAAGTAAGATTTTCTGTTGACTTCAGTCTGGAATTTTACAAAATTGTTTCTTTCCAAAGCTGCATGTCTCTAGGGGATGTTCTAAATAAGATAATACTCTTTGACCTAGGGTAGCACCTTCCGGAAGAATTAGACTTCAAGTACTATAGCTGTGCACACCGCAGAGTTAGCTTCTCTTTTAGACTATAGTTGTTGTTGCTGTTGTGTCTTTCGGCTTTTCCCGGTTAGGGGTTGCCACAGCGGAACTCCGGTCCGCTAATGATTGGCAGTAGATTTTTACGTGCCGAGTTGCCAGCTCTGATGCACAACCTTCAACGAAGGTATGCCCATTCATGCATGTCTCCACACAGAAGACGTTCTAGCTGAGAATCGAACAGGACAACATCTTACTGTGAGGCGACAATGCAACCACAGCACCACCACCGCAGTACATTTCCATAATGGCAAATGCACAAATTTGCTTGCATTTTTTTCTCAATTCACTATGTATTTATTGCAATGTAGTTCATTTTTGTTTTCATTTTAAAAGAGCAGTATTACAGATTTTCACAATTTGAATAATATCTTGCCTGTTCTTGCTGTAATGTATTATTTTAGCCCAACTTTACTTACTTCCAGTTTCCCTTATTTCTCCAACATCTCTTTTCTCGGGTCTATATTACGAATGCAAAACACCGTATGAGCGAATACGAAGACGTCGACATGTATTGCGCGAAGTATGGAAATCCCGAATGTACAAAATTCCGAATTCCAAAATGTCGAATTGTTTTGGTTGGCCCGTCTGCGGTATAGCTCCATAAGGTAAGTGCGCGATAGATAGGACTTTTGTGTTAGGATTTGGGTTAATGAAAGTGTATAGATAGGTAATGTATGTAAGGTTTACTGTAGTGTTAGAATTAGGGTTATTTTAAGTGTATGTATGTGTATTGTTTATTTTGTTTGGGTGTATGTCTGTAGGGGAAGTATGCTGTAGTTACGGACCTTAGGGTTAGGGAGGGGTTAAGGATAGTGCATAAATAGTTGTGTATATGGGGTTTAGTGTAGTGTTGGAGGTAGGTTTTTGTTAAATGTATGTATGTGGATTATTTATTTTGTTTGGGTGTATGTGATTAGGGGACGTGTGTGGCAGTTACAGTTCTTAGGGTTAGGGAGGGGTTAAGGCTAGTGCATAGTTAGTTGTGTATGTATGGTTTAGTGTAGGGTTAGAGGTAGGGTTTTGGTGCTTTACTTTAGGTTAGAAGTAGGGTTTGGTTAGTGTATGTGTGTGGTTTATTTATTTTCTTTGGGTAGGTAGTATGTAGCGGGTGGTGGGGCTGGCCGACTATGACAGCTCGGGATTTTCGCGGTTTGTGGTATAGGTGTCAACGTTTAGGTATTTGGGAATAGGGTTTTTCGCTTTGATAATATAGACCCCTTTTCTCTATCAGTTTCAGTACTGCTGTCCTCAAAACCAAGCGTCTCTCTCTTATGCTAATTCTATGTTTTTTCTTCAGGAATACTTCCTCTCCAAGGTAAACACTGGAAGGATTTACCCTAGGATTTAGTAAAATACTCACTGCTTCTGCTAATCATTCAATGCATTTTGGTCATACATAGATATAGCTGCAATGAGAAAGACCTCATTATCATTTTATTTCCATGTCTCTGAATCAAGCACTAGTATTGTCAGACCTGACCATGCTACTTTTCTGTCTAGTGGCCCATGAACCATGTTAGTAACGTCATCCCCTACAAACCCACATATACACATACCTTCTCATCAACTAACAAGCCTCCCAACACTTGTTCACACTTATAGAAGCATTCAGCCATAAGCTCTAAACATGCAAACCAGCAGACCCTCCCTGATACACTCAGGCATGTACATGAGCACACAAACATAACACACAGACATCCAGACTCTCAGTTCAATTCTTTACCTAACCACCTTAATGTGATTGCCCAGGCAAACACAAGTTCACTGAGATTCAAGCCCCTACAGTCATGTGAACACACATCCACATGCATACATACACTAGCACAGCCCCCAAGCCCACAGTTTGGCTGAACCTATCTGCACCAAGAATATTCCTATAGGAGTCAATGGGTGAGTGCAGTTTTCTGATGATGGCCACCTTTTCCGCATACAGTAAAATTTTACGTGACTGAGTAATTCTCTGAATGAATTGCTCAGCTGAACCAATCAAGGCTGTGGACATTTCTAGGAGAGAGAGCACATAACTAATAGACATTAGTAACTCCCCTGGATTGCTACAACAGCATGCTGTTTGCCTAAGAGACTGTTAGCTGTGCTGAGACCCCAGAAGGAAATAAAACTTCCTGGTAGACTGTTCTGTGAATCAGAAAGCACAATGAGATATAGAAATCTTCCAGCTTGACGTTTCCGCACTGTGCTAAGCCTTTCTGAATCCCATGGTCAATGTTTCCTTATCCAAAATATTAAATATAATATTATTAAAAACTTACTGGTTGTCTTTTTAATTTTATGTCTCTTTAAGCTCATCTTCCAATTGTAGTAAATGTATGTGTTGGTCTTTATATCCTTCTTGAATGAAGATTCTATATACTGCTCTAGCAGTTTATAGCTGTAAAAGCTGTTATCTCTTTACATCACCTTAAAATGATTAGAATTGTTTATATTAAAATGTCTGTGTATACAGATGTTTGTGAACGCTAACAGCAGCAAATGCTTTATCAACACTGAGTCTTATGGCTCATAATAGTAGTTATGAATATTTGTTTTTCAAAATATAACCAAATATTGTTAATATATTGCTGCTTGTATTAGTGTATAATCTTATATAATTAAAAGCCAAGGTTCTGTTAAGAATAAATATTTATAGCCAAACTCACAGTTATACTTGTATCAGTAATTTTAAACATTGCAGTCAATTCATAAAAAGTATTTAATAATAAGAAAAGCATACATTATATGCAACTGTCTCACGTGTGCTGACAATCACTTACTCCTGAAACAAATACTTTATGTGAGAGATGTAGTTACACTATGAAACTGGAGGCAAGATTCTCACATAAGGGCAAACTGAATGCCAAACTGGTTGTCAGTGCACACACAAACACACACACTTCCCACACTAAATAAGGACAAGACACATAAACCCACATACGTGGAAGTACTCACTAGTAACTTACCAGAAGATCAGAGGCCTCTCAAACAGAAACCACTTACATATATAACAATGCAAAAAACAACCACAACACATAATAACACACACACCAGTGTCCCAACAAATAAGCCCATAAGGTGTAACACCACAAAACTAATATTTTGGTCATAGGTGACTCTATTGTGAGACACACAGATGTTCCCCTCACCAGGCTGGATAAGGAGCGGGTTATGGTTAGCTGCCCTTTATGTGTCAGGATCCATCCAGTCAGTGAAGCATTCAAGTCACTCAATCACGAGAACCGGTATGATTATGTCATAGTCCATGTCAGGGTGAATGACTTGAGAAATACCTCATTGAATTATATGAAAAGGCACATAACTGAGTTTTCAGATTATGTGTCACAGGAAGGTATAAGCCTAGCCTGATGTACCTCAATGGACTATATGAAGAGAGACATGATTGAGATTTCAGATTATGTGTCATAGGCAGGTATAAGCCTAACCTTAAACAGCATTCTACCTTCTCCAAGGATAATGCCACAATATAAACAAAAGATTATTGACTTTAACAATTGGTTTAGCTTCTGGTGTCAAGCCAAGGGAATCCAATATCTGTCAGCCTGGGAAGACATAGTTGACAAGCCATGCTGCTTTGCCAGAGATGGTCTGCACCTGTCTCCTTTAGGCTTTTGGATACTGGCAAAGGCATTAGCCACCCTTATTGTACCTTTTTTATCTAGTGTCAAGACAACCAACCTCCCAACATAACAAAATCCTCTCTACATAAACTCAAGGTAGCTCTGGTTAATGCTAGACATCTAAACAAGAAACTTCACTCCCTGGAAGCACTCCTTACTTTGGAAGATGCTGACACCTGTGCAGTCACTGAGACATGGATTAATGGTGTGGAAAGCACCCCAGCCATGCAGGGCTACAATGCCTTCCATACA
This sequence comes from Protopterus annectens, assembly GCF_019279795.1. NCBI lineage: Eukaryota > Metazoa > Chordata > Ceratodontiformes > Protopteridae > Protopterus > Protopterus annectens. Next base: position 307,319,851 of record NC_056735.1, on the reverse strand, counting down.
TTCAGACCACAAACTGAGCATGAAAGAACCAAAGGAGGAGGTGTATCCATCATCATTAAGGATAAGTACACCTCTAAACTGGTCAAACAGTATGACTTTCTTGAGCTACTCCATGCCTAATTGACTATATTCAAAGCTCCCTACCACATCATACCTAGCTATAGGTCCCCACCATGAAACAAGAAAAGCATACCTCATACCTGGACTTACTGAAGTCACTTGTCATACAACCCAAAACCTTATTTGTGGATGATTTTAATTATCTTGCCATCGACTAGGAAACATACACAACCACAAGCATGCTGGCTCAGAGGTTCTTGGACCTCTTAGATGCTATGGAAGCAAAAATACCCTCCCTAGCTACAGATAATCACAAAGTATTCTTTACCTATTTCCAAAATCTAAAAGGGAATACCCAGATATGTACCGAACTGTTTATGGCTGGCACCACCCATACTCAACCGGAGGTAATAGCCAACCTGCTAGCTGACAGATTTGGAGCAAACTTCACCCCCCCACCCCCGTCTCCTGCAGTCATCCCCATGGTATACCTGTCACCATTCCTCATCCTATTATATCAAGACAGTAGGTCATCTTGGTGCTCTCCAAGCCAAAAACATGGCATCAATGGGACCAGACAGCATCCATTGTTGCCTTTTAAACAACTTAAAACATGACCTAGCAGACCCACTTGGATCCCTGTTTAACCACAGTCTGTGAAATGGCTATATTCTGGAGGAATGGAGGACAGCAACAGTAATCCCACTGCACAAAGGGGGACCATCAACTGACCCTGAGAATTATATACCTATAAGCTTGACTAGCCTCATCTGCAAGGCCATGGAAAAATCCTTATTGGCCTTATTAACAAGGATATAGGTAATCTCCAAACTCTGAACCCAACTCAGTTCAGATTTGTTAAAGGTAGATCATACCTGTTAAACATGGTTGACTTCTTCAAGAAAATCCCCAAGGCTCTGGACAAGAGAAGGACAGTGCATACCATCTATCTTGACCTAGCCAATGCATTTGACACAATCCCCCACACAGGTATTATAGAGATACTCTCCCAGTTGGAAATGAAACCCTACATTCCCATAGCCAACTGGGTCACTGACAGGACACATACTGTCAAAGTGGGTGAATTCACTTATAGCAAAAGAACAGTCACCAATGGGATACCACAGAGTTCTGTGCTGGGTCCCTTACTATTAAGAATTTATTTCTCAGAAGTCCAGGCAAACTTGGATGGGCTGTGCCTGACAGTTGCAAATTGGGAGCAATCACTGAGTCCCCAAATGATGTTACTATACTGCAGACAGGATTAACACAAACAAATGATTGGTGCCAAAGCCATGGATTAAAGCTAAATACAAAAAAATACATTATTATTCTCTTTGAGAAAGATGATATCACTGCTAATTACAGAGTTCTGTACTGGGCCCCTTACAGTTTGGAATTTATTTCTCAGAAGTCCAGGCAAATTTGGATGGCCTGTGGCTGACAATTGCAAATTGGGAGCAATCATTGAGTCCCCCAATGATGTTAATATACTGCAGACAGGTTTAACACAGATAAATGATTGGCACCAAAGCCATGGATTAAAGCTAATTGCAAAAAAGTACATTATTATTTCCTTTGGGAAAGCTTACATCCCTGCTAATTACATTATAGACTGTGCCGCCCTAAGTGTATCTACAGTGGCACATGATCTGGGTACTCAGGCTGATAGCAACCTGAATTTTGACCATCACATATCCACAGTAGTAAGGAAATCTTTCTATGTGGTACATCTTATATGTAAAGGCATTACATCTATATCTAAGGATGTTATGATTCCATTATACTCAGCCTTCATCAGACCAATAATTGAGTACAATGCTCCCTTTTGCATGTACCTCATCAGCCACCTGCAACAATTGGAGAGGTCACAAAGGTTTCTCACCAAGAAATGACAGGATACACAAAACAAGTCTTACGCAGAAAGACTGAAAGCCCCGTCACTGTATTCTGTCTCCTACAGGTTGCTAAGGGGTGACCTGTGCCTGGCTTACAGGGGAGTCTCTGACCCAGCCCTGACGGAAATGCTACACATTCGTAAATCAAACTGCACGAGTGTCACTCACTCCAGGAATGTTAACCTAGCCTCTGACATGAACAGGTTGTACTGAAGAGATAGATACATCACCCAGAGTCTGGCATTCCTCTGGTACAATCTTCAAATTCATGTGAAACAGAGCCCCTCCCTGACCCTTTTCAAATGTGACCTAGATCAATGGACAGGTGACAGGGGTGGCACCCATGCCCATTCTGGACAGTAGAAGCCAATATTAACTACCATAGACCCTTACATCTGTGAACTTCACTCACCTAACCACTGACAAATGGGGCAACTTGGGATAAATATGGCTAGGGTTGTAAGGACTCTATGGCTGTTAGCTTAGTAACCTTCTGTGAACCTATCTATGAACCTATTAATCAGAATATTCATTAGAACTGTTCAAATACTAGTAATAGCTAGGTTTTGCATTGCCTGTCTTCCAGTTAATGACACTTGCAACAAACTACTAAGTTTAGGATTTTTTTCTTGTTAAATGGGATTTAATATCTTGTGAATGGATGGTGTGTAATGGCCCTCTGGGTGCTAGAAATAGCTACTTATGTACCTGCTATAATCAATCTTAATAAGGAGCATGCCCCAAGCCTGCATGATCTAGTAAAGCTCAGTTGAGAATACACCAACATACCTTAGTATACTTTCACTACAGCTTACAGACTGATGTGTATATGCTTGTGTTTAGAAAATGTTTTACTTGGCAGTTGCATCTCTATGTCATGTGCTACTAGGTGTTACACTGTTGTATGATTTCATATAAGGTTTTGTAGCAATGATTTATTTCCATAAGGTCCATTGCTGGCTGGTATCTGTTAACATCATTCTTGTCTTACATATACACATGATTATGCATTTTGTCTCAAGTGTGTGCTCCGTTTGTCCATTGCCCTTGAATGCAGTCTGCTGAACTCAGCTGTAGAACTGTTATCTTATCAAATAACTGCAATATTTCTTTCAGTTTTATAGGTTGTTTTAATGTAAGGAGTGTATCTGGCAGCACCTATACATACAGATGGAAATGCCACAGAAAGTAGAGCAATGTTGTCACATATGGAGTGATTTACAATGCACTACTTCCAGACTATCCCATCTGGGACTAGAAGGCATGTCCAGTTTATTGTTGAGTTATAACATTGTTTTTTCTTTTAAGTATTTAAACAAACAATACCTGGGACAGCCGCAGTGGTACAGCGGTAGCATTGTTGCCTCACAGCAAGAGGTTTTCCTGTTTGATTCTTGGCTGGAGTGCCTTCTGTGTGGAGTCTGCATGTCCTCCCCGCGGTCGAGTGGCCTCTGTAAGACATGTGTGAATGGGCATACCTTCGTTGAAGGTTGGGTGTTGGGCTGGCAACTCGGCACCATAAAGATCGACTGCCAATCATTAGCGGACCGGAGTTCCACTGTTGCGACCCCTAACTGGGAAAAGCCGAAAAGACAAACATTTAAACAAACAAAACCAGTGGTGAAGCGAAACACGACTTCAAGCACTAATCAATATTATAAAACGTTTAATTTCCAGGTAAGCGCTTTCACCACAGAATGTGGCTTCATCAGAACATTAATACAAACTAAAACAAACAAAGCAATACACTTAAATGCTCACAGAAAACACTCCATTAGTTCAAAAACTTAGTTCAGACAATGTTAGCTGACTATGAGCTTCTTGCATGTATATTACTTGCTTTTGAATTAGGGAACTTTAAACATTATAATAATTCAGAAGCTGGGATTTATAGACATCTGAATATTCTTTATTATACAGTATCCAGAAGTTCTATTTTTGTACACACACAGACATATATATATATATATATATATATATATATATATATATATATATATATATATATATGTAGCTACTATATGTATGTTTGTTGGACTACTTTTAGCAATTGAATGGACGTCCTTGTTCATACCAGTTCACAAACATTTTTATGAGTAGATAAATTGATATTTCTTGCTGTAAGAGGTTAGAAATATATTTTGAGAAGTTATTCATGTTTTAAGTTATGGAGGGTCTGAATATCAAGACTGAATTTAATATGGAAAGATTTTAAAAAATGTTTATGTGCAATTGTTTAGAATAGAGAACTGTGACTTTAAATGATATAGTATGTAGAGCTGACATCATCAACGTTGCGTGTAGACGCACAGTCAGCTAACATTGTCTGAACTAAGTTTTTGAACTAATGGAGTGTTTTCTGTGAGATTTAAGTGTATTGCTTTGTTTGTTTTAGTTTGTATTAATGGTCTGATGAAGCCACACTCTGTGGTGAAAGCACTTACCTGGAAATTAAATGTTTTATAATATTGAATGGTGCTTGAAGTTGTGCTTCGCTTCACCATTGTTTTTTTTTTTTTTCAATAATTTTTATTTTTTTTACATTAATAAATGTCACAAATAAAAACTATCTTACAACATGACCGTATATATATGTTATACATTGATGTCAAATACCACAGGATATAGGTCGTACAACATATCTATTTACACTATGTACATAGATGCTTTCACTGTTAGTTCCACAGTTATATAGACAGTATATACATTCATAATATCCAAGTTATTATTTAATATCTGAACTTGTATGTGTTCTTTGGTTCCATTATAGTGTATTTCTAAGTTGCTGTGTGATGAATTATGCTAATATGATATTAAAGGTTTGTTCCCAAATTTCTCTGGATTTCATGTTTTTGTTTCTTTTATCTATTACTATTTTATGAGATAAAAGGTGTTGTATAGCTACTTGTTTAAAACCCTCCCAATAGATATTTATTGTATCTAGCCATTTAAAAGCTATATACAGTTTCATTAGTAGGAAAATTGTTAAAAGTGTATTTGCTTGTTTCTTGGTATGTTGGGTGGGAGAATGTGTAATAGAGTGAATTCCCAAGTTAATGTTGATGTTTGATAACCCATTTTTTGTAATTGTACCTTGAGAGAGTTCCAGAATTTATAGACCCATTTACAGCTCCAAAATACATGGATCAAGTCAGCTATCTGGTCCTTACAGTGTGGGCAGAAAGGTGATTTTGATGTGTTAAATTTGTGCAGGATTGCATGTGTAAAATAAGCATTATTATTGATCATGAGCTGAGTGTATGCTAACTTTTTGAGGGGTATAATCTTCACTGTTAGATTGATTGCCTGGCTTATTTGCTGATCATCTATGGATGGTTTAATTTTTCTCCAGTACTTAGAGAAGAGGAGGTCTTTTTGGTATTTGATTTAATTTATCATTTTATATGAATTAGTAATAGTTTTCTTTGTTGTGCTAATAGTTTTCCAAAACCTGCTACAAGTTTCTATGTCACTATTGGTCATAGTAACATTTTGGAGGTAACTGGAACACAGTTCTTTGATTTGTCTTAGGATTATTATGTGTGATTTAAGGAGGTTTAAGTTGGTCCTCATTTCTTGTATTGAACAGTTAAGGTAGGGATAAATATCTTGGATTGTTTTATCTTTCAATCTGGAAAACGGGACTAAGTCCAGCATCTTATTGTTTATTTTTAAATTTGGGTTTTTATGAAGGGGTTGCAGTATTGTCATGGCTTGTCTAAGGTTCAAGAATTGAAAGAGTTTTTGCACTAAGTTGATAGAATGTTTTAAGGGCTCTATAATGTTATAAGTTTGTATTTCTTTCTGCTTCAGGAATGGAAGTGCTTTGAGATTGAAACCTAAAGCTTTAATATATCTATAATAGATTGTCACCCAAAGAGGAGACCAATTTTCCATTGACGGGTTATGTTCAGCTATTCTTAATATTCTGTTAGTGTTAATGATCGAGTAGTACATTTTAAAATCTGGTAGATTTAGTCCTCCTTTGCTTTTGGGGCATGTTAATTTTGGAGAGGAGATTCTGTTTTTTTGGGTTCCCATATAAATTTTGCTAGGAAGGTATGAATCTGTTTGAAGAATTTATTATGTATTGTTGTCTGTGATGTCATGAATATATACATTAGTCTAGGTAAAATGTTAATTTTGATTATTGATACTTTGGCCAAGAATGGTAGTTTTAGGTTGTTTTATCTTTTACAGTCTTGCATTATATTTTGCCATTTAAGGTTTACATTGTGCTGGTAGAAGTCTTTGTTATTCTGGAAAAAGGTGATTCCCAGATATTTAGTTTCTTCTTTTATTTTTATTGTGTTTAACAATGGTATTAGTGAGATGTGTTTGGGTGTTTTTAGGTGGAAAATATTAATTTTATTGAGGTTTAGTTTGTAGTTAGACATAGTCGAGAAATTGCAGCTATTATTTTGTTTATATCTGAATTTAATGTAGTGTAGTATATGTTCAGATCATCCGCAAATGCAGTGAGGTATATTTTGAAGTTGTGTATTGATGGAGGATTGTGGTATGTATTTTGTTTAATGTATAGAAAGAGTGGTTCTAGGTATAGGTTAAACAGGTAGGGTGATAATGGGCATCCATGTCTTGTTCCATTTTTTATTAGGATCCTATTTGACCAAGTTTTATTTATATATAGAGATGTGTATGGGTTGCTATAGAGAGTTTGGATGATCTGAATGAAGTTATTGGGTATATTAAAGTAGGGTAGTGTTTGGTGTAAGAATTCTAGATTAACCCTATCAAATGCCTTGTGGGCATCCACTATCATTGTGTAGATGTTGATATTGTATCGGTTAGCATAGGATATTAGTGCATCTAATGTTAATGTATTGTCACTAGTCTGTCTATGTGGTGTAAAACTGGATTGTTCTGGGGAGATGATTTTCTCTATCAGATTTTTCATTCTGTTTGCAAGTATAGAGGTAAATATTTTAGTATATATATTTAAGAGGGAGATGGGTCTGTAGCTGTAGGGGTTTTTGGATTCTGTGTGTTCTTTTAATATAAAGATGGTTTTAGAGGCATTAAAGTGGATATCATTTATTTTATAGTTTATTATGTAATTCAGTGTATAGTATAGTAGTTTGGCTATCAAGGGGGGAAATGCTTTGTAAAATTCTGATGTGAGTCCATCCGGTCCCGGAGCCTTATGCGTTTTTAAGTGTTTGATTGTTGTAATAATTTCACTGATGGATATCGGTTCAGTTAGTATTTTTTGTTGGTCTAAATTGAGTTTAGGAAATTTCAGTTTTTGAAGGAAAAGAGTTCTATCTTCCTTTGAGGTTTGTAGTATTTGTGCTCCATATATTTGAGAGTATATTTGTTCAAATGTTTTAATAATGTCTTCATTTTTTGTGTAGTTTTTGTCTCTGTAGTTTATTTCTGATATACTGGAGGCATTTTTGTGTTGGGAGATAATTCTGGCCAGAGCTCTAGATGATATTTGAGCTTCTTCTGCGTAAGTGGCTAACATTCTGGCTTCATAAAAAGATAGGTTCCTGGTTTCTAACATATATAGATCCCTTTGCAGTTTTAAAAGTTCTGCTTCTATTTGGTTCTTAGGGTTATTTATTAGTTCTTTTTCAAGATGCTCTATTTTCCCTTTCAATATATGCTCCTCTTTCAGTTGTATTTTTTTACAGTATGCTGCTTTTTTGATAAACAATCCTCTAATTTGTGCTTTGGTTGCAGCCCATTCTATGTCAGTTGGTACTTGAGAGTTAGTGATATTTGTAAGAGGTATTTTTAGTATTGCTTCTGTTTCTTTTATTACATCCATTTTGGAAAGTAAATTAGGGTTTAATGACCAATTATGACCCCTATTCTCTAAATATATCTTTTTGTCCCAGTTAATGTTCAGTATGATTTTGGAGTGATCTGAAAAGAACCTGGTATGTATAGTTATTGTTGGGTCCATGTTAATGAACATGTCAGAGATTAAGAAGAAGTCTATCCTTGACCACATTTTGTGGCATTGTGAATAGAATGTGAATTTCCCTGTGTTATCTGCACTGTTCCCATATTTAAAAGGGTCATATAGTTTGAAATCTTGTTTGAGTTCATTAAGGGCTAATGTGGCTTGTTTATTATGTGATTTGGTCAGATTAGATTTATCCTTTTCTAGGTTTTGATATGTGTCCCAGTCACCTCCAATCACTAGGCAGTGATCTTTAAACTGGTTTAAGGTTGGGTATAATGGCATAAAAAAGTGTTGCTGGTTATTACAGGGTGCATAAACATTAAGTACCATTATAGGTTTTGGTATTGTAAGACTACTAAATGTTACGTAACACCATCTTCCCTCCTTGTCAGCTTTGGTTTTAAGTATTTTTTCCTTAAATTGGTTTTTAATTATTATGGCAGCCCCAGCACTGTTTGTTTTCCCCTCTGAAGCTATAATTTGATTTATCCATTTCTTTCTGCTAATTTCTGCACATTGCTCTGCAGTCAAGTGTGTTTCTTGTGTTAGTATGAGGTTGGCTGTGTTTTTTAATGTAAGGTGTAAGAATAGTTTTTTTTTCTTCTTGTTTTGGAGCCCTTTAACATTCCATGATTCTATTTCCCACATTTATTTATTAGGTGTATTCCTTAGATATGCCATGCATATTAGTTTTGTTTTGTTATCTTTGTATGTGTTACTGTGTGATGGTTTAGGAAAGCATCTATTTATCCCCGTCCCTACTCTGTGCCTAACCACTATGTCCCTGTACCAGGAATAATCGGTGGGGAGGATGAAGGTTCATTACATGGTTTACCTTTATGTCTAATCTTGGAATGTGTTTTCTTTTTAGATATAGATTTAACCCATAGTATCCCCCCTGTGTTACTATAAACAATGTGGACAAAGCTGAACAAACTAGTTCCCTCAACAAACACTGCTACTTAATATCCCTAGCCTCTTCCAACATATTATTTATACAATTATGGTATTGCATTTAAGGTACAGCATGTATTGTTTTTGTCTTGTGACTAATTCTTTCTAATAGTATTTTTAAAACAACATATTAATATACATTCCTCAGTAAATTATAGCAATATATGTACCATAGTAATATTGTTAAACAATCAATCTTGTCATTTTTACATTTTTCTTTCATTTGACTTCTTTTTCCTCCCCTTTATTTATTCAGATTTCGGCCTTCTTTGGTGCCTGTAATGTTTTCCACAGCAATCTGTGTGGGTTATAAAATATATACTTGGCACCTATTTATCAGAGGTAGGAAGTATAGAGAGACAGAAAAAAAAAAAAAAAACAGCTTAGCCAAACAGTCCTTCTGCTATAGTTAACATATTAAGGCTATATTTACATTACCCCAAGATTGTTAGGTTATTTTACTATTTTACTGAGATGACTTCTCTCCAGGATCTTTTAACACATTTCTAGTATTTACATAAAACATTTAACAATTTTTTTTCCCTTTTTTCCCAATATTAATCTATGAGCTAGCCTGTTTCTGACAGTTTATTTCTTGCCTATTATTTAAGGCTGGATTTTCATTCACCTACACAGTACTGGGTGTACTGTTTTAGTGAATGGTTCCGTTCAACAGTACCTTATTTCTTCAAGGTTTTGCTTGCAGGTTGGTTGACATCTATGGTGCAGCTTTCTTCTTTTAGCTGGTGCAGATCAATTTTCATTTTTCAGGCAGTAAAATCTTTTGGAGCTTGCTGAAATCCATTTTGTCTGACTGTTCTTAATGGAGCCCTCAAAATCGTAGGGGGACTGATTTTGCAGACCAATGTCCCAGGAGGAGGCTCCTTTCTATATTTGTGCATCGGAAACGGCAGTTGATTTTTGGTTCCTACCCAGGTTGTACTTCTTTTTCCTGTGTTTCTCATGGCTCACATTGTGGATTTAAGGGCCTAGACAGCAAGGGGAAGCTTTCAGAGTTGGATCCCAGCTAGAGTGCTCGTGAATGGGGTCATTTTTTCACCCAAGGGTCCTTTATCGTTTTTTGTGGATTTATTTCATTTCTGAAAGTGGAATTTGCTTGAAAACAGCCAGAAATGTCTATTTTGCCTTTTTGGGGTTAGTGACCATGTATTTAACCTCTTTGATGTAGAAGATTAACTGATTTGGATATTTCATCTGGAATTTGATTTTTTTTTTTCTATTAGGAACCTGCAGTATGGAGATATTAGTTGTCTTGCTTGTCTTATTTGTATTGGGAGGTCTTGAGCAAAGGAGATTTTATTATTATTCCTGGTGAGTGTGCCTTTTTTCTTTGCTGCCAGTATGATTTTATTTATATCTTGGTAGTTTAATATTTTAATATAGACAGGTCTTGGTTTCAGTGATGTTTGCATTTCCCTCAGGGCTCTGTGGGCTCTCTCTATTATTATTTGCTGCATCTCTTCAGGTTCCTCTAGCAGGGAATTTATTATTTGCTTGATTGTTGGCATTAGATTGTTATGAAGTACAGTTTCAGGTATTCCTCTGATGATGATATTGTTCCTTCGAGATCTTGCTTCCAGGTCTGTTATTTTTGCTTGTAAGTTTTGTATTTCTTTGTCATGGGCATCAGTTCTTTGAGAAATAGAGTCTATTTTTATTTCATTTTCTATTATTTTGGACTCAGATTTTTTCATTCTGGATATTATTTGGCTGAATGAGTCACCAAAGGTTTGAAATTGTAACGATAAGTCCTTTATTGCTTACTGGATAGGTAATAAGGCAGATTTTATGTCTTCCAGATTAGCTGGCTGGTCTGTCTTGGATTTATTTGTAGTTTTAGAGTTGTCAGTTTGTTTAGTTGTCTTTTGTCTTTTTGAAGTTGTGTCTTTCTCAGGTGAGGCTAGTACTGAGAATTTGGTCTTAGTTGTTGTTGTTTCCATATTATTTTCATCTTTTGACATCTTGCTGTATAGTGTTTTACCAATCTTGCAGTCAGATGCAGGGCCTTAGTAGCACATGGCTTAAGCTGTTATTCAGAAATCTTAGTTAATCCTGCTGTTTCTGAGCTGAATCTGTCACTTTTTCTTACTCTTTTGTTTGCTGGATGATATTAGCAGTAAATATCTACAGTTATTTCTGTATTATTAATTCTGCATTGCCTTCTGGGTTTGTTTTAATCCAGGGTATATCAGAGACCTAGGTGATAGCAGTGCTCACAGAATAGTGGCCATTTTGAACCAGAGCTTCACCATTGGTTTTGTTTGTTTAGTTGTTTTCTGTTTACAACTGGGTTGGTTTGCCTACTGGTTACTACTATATTTTTTGTATGTCTTTTAAGTATTTGTTATAAGGTATTATTATATGAACTCACTTTTTAAGAATACTGTACTATTCTGTAGAACGCATGTACATAGCTGTTATGTGCTTGTTTTGTCCTGATAACAAGAGCAAGGTACAAACACTAGCACAGCTACTGAATGATCAGTGTAAGGGCATAGTATTAGTCAAATGCATACAGTGCTAAACTTGTGTCTTCTGTCTGGTATGGTTTTCTGGGGAAAAGGGGATAGAGGTTGAGCACCATGTATGTCTGTACCAATGAATGCACTTTAGCTACCAAATGGAGTCCACTTTGCATTGTAGCTGGTGTGCAGCAATATCCAATATCATTTCTTGGGAGATGGTCTTTCATGATAAGCTCAACCAAGTGCACTGTGTCCATTCTGCAGCCAGGCAATTAGGGTATATATCATATAATCAAAAACACTATTAGTCAAATGGTTATTAGTCAAATGCTAATAAATGAAAAGTCTAAATGTTGAACGGACGTTTCAGTGAAACGTTTTGCTTGAAAAAAACATTTGGCCATCATCGGGGATTTGCCCTTTTCCCCACTATAGTGTGATCTTGGAGTTGGTATATTTAGTTGGGGGGTGTGGAGGGAAATCGTAGCCCCTCACTAGAATGTGTTTTATTTGGTGATGTTTTTGTGTAGTTTGCTGGGTTGACCAACTGTTTTTTAACCCAGGGAAAGTTTTCGCTGAAATGTTCGTTCAACATTTAGGGTTTCCACTTATTAGTGTTCAATTAATAAGCATTTGACTAATAGTGTGCTCAATTATATGATATACACCCGACAGTTAGAGGCTCCTTTTCAGTGTAGTCCGCTTAACAGAATCTGCTTGTTAAACATTGATGTTTTACATGCATTTTGGTCATGGGGAGGGGAAGACTTTTAAATATGTTTAAAATAATGCAATGTAGTTTGAAAAAATGCCACCTATTTGGCAGCCTTTTCCATATCTGCATGTATTACCATGCCAGGAATATTGCAGTAAACATGTGGCAGGTCTAGATGTATATTACACCGGCTGCTATGTTTTGGTGGGAAATATGTGTAAATTTGCATGAAAAATGTTGGGAGTTCTTCTACCCATGTATATTAAGCCCATCATACTTTGGATTTTTTTCTGTATATTGTTATATATATATATATATACATTGATGGGCCTTCTATTGCTGATATACATTTTTGTACAGTCCTGCAAACACCTGCTATATGAAAATAATGAAACACTAACTGCTAATGTCATTATTGTGGTCAAACATATGTAGATAAGTAAACTCAAACTGAAGGTGTTATTGTTATTATTATTATTATTATTATTATTATTATTATTATTATAATTATTATTAACAATAATAGTAGTAGTGATGATGATATAATAATAATATAATAACAATAATAATAACAATAAGAACACAGTGGTAATATGTTAGATATTTTTATTATTATGCTCTCTGTGGTTTGATGCATCTTACATTTCAGTAATTACTAAGAAGTTGGATAACTTGTCTTTTGATATGAGCTTTTTAATAAGACTATAAAAGCTGATATTCTGACAGCAGCCTCTTCATGCAGCAGACCCAGGACATGTCCGTAGCTGTCAGTATTAATGGTTTGGATGATAATGACTTATCATCTGTACCTAAAATGCCTATCTTTCATTTTTTCAATAAATACCTTTCACTGAAAACAATAAAATCCCAGGTGACATCAACAATATTGCCATAACTATTAACTCAATTTTCCATCACGACAGATTCAGATTGTTAGAAAAATTCACATCCTCTTTCTTCAATACATTCTCTTTTCTGTCATTTCAATAGATAATTTTCTTAAATTCTTTATAGTATTTTTTCAACTATCAACAGTTTATTGAAGACAGTAACATCAACTTAACAACACTATTACATAATAAAATCAGGCAAGAGTGATATCCACCTACTGTATAAGCTTGTAAAAGACTGGTCAATGTAATAACAATTCCTTACACCACCAGATTTCCATCAATGTTTTTCTTACTTTTCTTAAGTCAATAGATAAACCAATTTTTAATTATCTCCTATTTTTTAAACAGGAATCATTTGCTGGGATCCTAGTTCTAGAATATGAAGTTGTTGCATTAAATCTTTAAGATCCAACAAGGCAGGAAGGGTTCTCATTTTCCACTTTTCAGTAATACACTTTTCAACTAGAGCATTATCATGTTAAGCACTGCCAGATGATATTTAGATAATCCTTGATGCTCTGTCAAACCAAGTAAAAAGCCCATGGGTGTTAGAGGAATCTCCATCCCAAGGGTTTGGTGTAACAGCTTGATCAAATCTTTAAACACGTTCAACAATGGGCAATCCCAAAATATCTTCTTCCAGTCAGCAGGCTATCGGCAAAAATAATGTCAATATGTAAAAGAGGTAGTACAAAAATCCAAAACACTGCCAACCAAAAAATCTGATCCTCCTAGACTTATTGGCACAATTAGGAATAGATAGAACCGTTTCCCACATGATAGGGGCTATGGAAACCCATAGAGTACTTTCCCATATTAATAAAAGCTGTTGAGTGTTATGTAGCTTTAGCATTAGCAGAAGCTTATATACCTTTACTAATAGGCCTTTAATCTGGGAATGCTGACTAGAAATTAAAACCCACTTAACTATCCTTTGATAGTCTTTTTCTGGAGTCTTATTTATCCTATTATTTCTTAATTCCTGCATTAAATAGTTATATCAGTCATTGTGAGGCTCAAAATTATACCTCCACTTAAAATCTTGCCATGAAATTCCATTATTTAAGATCAATTGCATCCAAAATTGCAGTATTGTACAAGATCTTAACTAATTTTGGACCTAAGGCCATAATCTACAATAATTATTCGAACTTGCTATGGAAGCTGATTCTTTTTATGATGCAGTTAAGGATGTGTGGGATAAATAATCCCTCAAGTACCAAACTGCCTCAGAGGCCAAGGAAAAGAAATGCTGGTACTTGCTCAGTGGCAATAAGTATGTCAAATCATAGGTTCATAGGTAGGTGCTATGCTATTGGCCCTAGGGCCTATATAAGCCTAGACAAATGGTACCCTGGCTTTCGCCACCCAAGAAAATTATTTTCCTGTGCCCGTCGAGCAGAGCCACAGACGTGATCCCCGGGGTGAATTTCTTATCTCCCATCCAGTTATCAAGATTTTTCTTGAAGAGTGCTAATGAGGAGTTTTGTTTGATATAGATAGGTAGTTTGTTCCAGAGTATGGGAAGTTTCTGGGACAGGAATCTATCCCTCCAGCATGTTTTGTTTATTGTGGTGACAAGGTTTAGGTCCCTAGAGCATGTAGCTTGGAGGGATTGGGATTTCTTTAAGTGGAGAATGTCCAACAAACTCTGGGTTTGACATAGCTTTGTATATTAGGCAGAGATCGCCTCTGAGTAGGCGATATGTGACAGAGTAAAGCTGGAGTTTTTTGAGACGGTCTGCGTAGGGCATCTGTTTGAGGCTAGTAATCCTCCTTGTAAGGTATTTCTGCAGCGTTTACAGTTGTTGTAGATGTCTTGTGAGGTACATACCAAAAGGGGTGTTGTACTCTATAATGGGTCTAATGAGTGATGAGTAGAGGGGAACAATGACATCTTTTTTCCTGGATGAGAAACCTTTTGTGATGAGGTGCGCCATGTAGAAGGATTTCCTGACAACTGTGGTGATGTGATTATCAAAGGAGAGACTACTGTCCATCTGTGTCCCAAGGTATCTTATCACACTTTTGGTGTTAAGTAGACTCCCACCTACGTGGTAGTTCATGGGTACAGAGTTTTTACAAAAAGGGATGACAATGCACTTTTTGGCATTGAGCTTGAGGCCATGGCTTTGACACCAGGCATCTGTCTCAGTGAGGCCCTTTTGTAGGATGTCCACGTCGTTAGGAGTTTTGATTATAGCTCCTAGTTTGCAGTCATCTGCGGACTTCATTAGCCAAAGACCTTCTGTGTTAGCCTCTACTTCAGAGAAGTAGATACCAAACAGGAGACGAACCAGGACTGAACCCTGTGGTACTCCACTTGTCACTGGTCTGAAGTTGGATTTGGAGTATGCTATTTTCACAGTGTGGGTTCTGTCAGTAAGCCAGTTGGCAACCCATCTTGTGTCATAGGGATTTATACCTAGTTTAGTGAATTTATCTATAATTCCAGAGTGGGGGATGGCGTTGAAAGCCTTGGCGAGATCTAGATAGGCTGTGTGAACCACCATACCCTCATCTATGGCTTTGGTGGCCACTTCAAAGAAGTCTATCAGGTTTAGGAGATATGATCTGCCTTTTCAAATCCCAAACTGGGTAGGGTCCAGAGTTTGGAGATTACCAATGTCATTGTTTATAAGTTCTATGATGATACGTTCCATAGCCTTGCAAACCAGGCTCGTCAGGCTAATGGGACGGTAGTTCCCTGGGTCCGTGGTGGCTCCCCATTTCTGGAGTGGGCTAACCGTTGCTGTGCACCATTCAGTGGGCACAACGCCTGAGGTGAGGCTATGATTGAACATGGTACTTAGGTGGGGTGCCAGTTCATTCTGTAGTTCATGTAGAATGCAGCCTGGAATGTTGTCAGGTCTCATGGATGCTGTGTTCTTGGTTTTGGAGAGCGTATTTTTTACCTGTGCAGCCGTGATTACAGGAACTTTGCATTCTTCCAGTATAGAGATGGGCCCTTTAGGGGATGAGAGGGGGGTAAAGTTAGCACCGAACCTATCTACCAGGATGTTGGCAATATCAGTTGGTTCTGTATATTTAGTGCCATTGTGCTGTAACTCAGAGCAGATCTGAGTGTTGCCATTGAGATTCTTGACATAGCTATAGAATTCTTTGTGATTGTCTTTAGAATCAGTGGTGATTTTGTTTTCATAACTAGCTTTGGAGGATTTTATGAGGGATCTCAGCTTCTTACTAAGGCTGACCAGGGAGTTCCTCCAATCATGGGATTTTACTCTTTTTGGCAACAGTTTCTTTCTTCTGTTGTAGAGTTTGCTTAAGGCAGGAGACCACCAGATTGGCTTCCTTTTTTGAAGGATAGCATCTTGGTTCTGTTAGGGATTGCTTATAAAGTGCATTTGTGTAGGATTCAGCAGTCGTACCTCTATTGTCCGTCAGCATGGGTGTCGTGAAGTTTGCCACTTCTGTCTTAAGAAGCGTGAAGTTGGCTTTGGAGACATTTTTTACGGTGGTTTCCCTAATGGGGGTTGGGGTGGGATGTAGATGTCTAGGGTGATTAGATTGTGGTCGGATATGACCAATGAGGAATTGACCTCTGGTGTGGAACACTGGTTGCCCATGTTGGTAATGACCAGGCCTAGGATATCGCTGCCCCTGGTGGGGGTGTGGATAAGTTGATCCAAGGCTTTGGAATTTATGAATTACAGAAAACACTCAGCACAAGAGCTGGTATATGAGCATTTTTCCCTGTTAACTGTGGGGTAGTTGAAATCACCCATTATTAGGGTGTTAGATTGTACCCTAATATATTCCAGTGTATCAAGAAATGAGGAGTGGGAATCCTGGGGCATGATGGGGGATCTGTAGCAAGCTACAATTTGGATTATGGTCTTGCCCAGAGTTAGTTGCACTTGGATAATCTCAGATGCATTATGCTGAGCAACTAGCCTGGAGGTGTGGATATCCTTAATGAATATGGACACGCCTCCGCCTTTAGTGTTTCGGTCCAGGTTAGGTGGCCGAAAGGTGTGGTATGAATTATAGCCTGGTAATGCAGGGGTGCTTTCTGGAGCCTTGAACCAGGTCTCTCTCACTGCAATCACTTTACTGGGATGGCCTAGTTTATACAATAGGATGTCTTCCTACTGAGCTGTATAGTCATCCAAAATCACCTGCAGTGGTAGTTTGATATGCACTGCTTGTAGATAAAGTTCAAAGGTTGGAGCACCCATCCCTCCCAAACAGTGGCAAAGACAGGATTTCCCAGGAAACTCTATCCTTCTCTCCCTGCCAAATAAATTCTATAGTCATTTCCTTAAATGTTCTTAGCTATATGCTACTGGGAAATGGAATGCCTTGCACCACATGAAGAATCAGAGGCAAGATATGCCTTGAAATTGCATGCATTCTTGGAGAAAAATGTAGACATATATCTTTCCAACTAGTGATTAATCTTTTACTTTTATTGAAAATACTTTCATATTTTAATCTTATTGTTCATCGATATTAGCAAGAAATTGAAGCCCTAAATACATCATGCTCCAAAGAAAGAAATGGGAATTGTTGTACTGCTGCTGTTGAAGGATCATAACCACACTCCTAACTCCATATGCTTTTGAAACATTTACTTTGTACCTTAAGAATCTAGCAACATTTTTAAGCAACTGAAAAACAAATTTAAAATCATCGTCTGGGTACTGCAAGTAGAGAGGAAGATCGTCTACATATAGGACCAGTTTATAACTATGATTATCTAACATGTATTCCCCTAATTGCCAACTCTCTTAAACAAACTGCCAGTGGTTCAATATATAAGGCAAATAACAACAGTGACAAGGGGGCAACCCTGTCTTGTGCCTTTTTAAATCTATAGATAAAGCAGAATTAGTTTTAATTCTGGAAGACACTCCCCTATATAAGTTCCAGATTAGTAGAGAAAAACCTTTAGGAAAATGCATAATAACCAAAACAACAACAACAAAACATTCCAATCAAGTCTGTCAAAGGCCTTCTTCACATTCAATCTGGTTAAAAGAAAAGGAGCAAAAATTGTATTTGTATGTTCCAGGATCAGTGACGTTTTCACCAATTTGCCTGTAGTTTAACGTCCCATGATGAAACCAGTTTGGTCTGAGTGTATTAATAAAGTCAGGGTCTGCTAATCTCTTAGCCATAATCACAATGAATAGTGTATAGCTGCAACTAAGCATTGATGTTGGCTGACATGAGGATGTCTTAAGCTTTAGAATCATAGAGATAATAGCAGTCTTCCAAAGAGGGGAGAAGCTCCATAGATTGAATAATATAATTCACTAGGTTAGCAAAGACTTGAATACATTTGTCATTTTACTAGTACATATTTCTAGAGTAACCCATCTGAGCTAGGAGATTTAAAATGTAGATAACATTTTGTCCAATTCTTCTACCTTTAATGTGGTAACTGATAAGGGGAATTCTCCCTGTGCTTCAGTCAGCTGCGGAAGGGCAAGCAAAGATAAGAAATCAAACACTTCCCTCTTAGACAAGGCAGATCATTCTTGGTGCTATACAAGTCTTCCCAGTATATAACAAATTTGTCTAGAATTTCCACAAGAAAGAGAATTATGTGATCTTATCCTGTCATTTTAATTCTACTGATCATCCTGGTAACATTTTGATTTCTTAGTCTTATAGCTACATATTTCAAGAACACTGAAGACATATCAAATGACCTCTGCTGTATTATCCTGAACATCATGTCTATTTTATAATCTAATGCCTCAATAAACTTCTTCTGCAGTGTCATTAAGGTATCACCTTTGCTAGATTCACCCCCAGTCATCATCCTACTTTGAGTAAGTAATGTATGAGATGTCAAACTTTTCGGCTTACTTTGCTCCTCCTTGTAGTTTGATTTCAAATATCAATGTAATGTGTTAGCACATCTATTTTTTTTTTAAAGTGTCCCACTCCTTTATCTCAGAATCCACTGTACCTCCCATGCCCCCCAAGAATGAGTCACCCTTGCTGAACACACAGCTCAAGCTGCTCCGCTGTGTGAAAAAAAAATTTAGTTTCCACTATCTGTCCACCCTGTCAGAAGAAATATTAAGAGAGAGGAAAAAGACGTCTGGTCAGAGTTGAATATTCTAACCTTCCTACTAAATATTAATGTTCAGCTGAGATATTAGCCACCTAGATAAATGTTTAGAATCTATATGAAAGACAGGTGAAAATATTACTGGGTAAACTAAGTGATGCACATATGTCCTTCCTCCCAAGGGATGTAAAATTTTTGTTTATACATTTTCCTAAAGGAAGGGTTTAATTGACTTATAAGCTTGACATTACTTCACTACCTGAGCATATTGTGTTCAAATATCCACCCCAAGGAGCAACACTTTCCGGAAAAAAAAGCTCTAACCATAGGTGCCCACTACTAGTTGTTCCTGTTAGGAGCCTTAAGAAAAACAGGGTAAATAGCATGCCCAAAAAGTAACCCTTCACCACTACAAACCCACTGTCAGGGTCAGTAAGACAAGCTATAATATCAAATGAGGATAAATCTAGGGATAAAGGTCTTTGTACCCCTCCTCTGATCTCCTGGATAATAAGACCCCCCCCCCCATGTATCCTTTCCTCGATAATTTGGAGTGGTCCTGCTAATCTAAAGGCATTTCCTACAACAACAAGGTATTAGAATGAAATTTTTGCATATAAACAAAAACCCTTCTACATTTTATTAGACTTGTGACCTCATTAATATTACAGGAAATATATTTAACTGACCTATCTTTTTTAAATATGACCAACTTAAGAAAGTTAAGAAACATAAGTAGACATGAGATTATATATGCACTTTGCCCGCACTAATAAGTGGATAGCTATCCAAAAACCTTATAGATAATAACAGTTCCAAACACTGTGTAACACAAACCAAATAAAAAAAAAACACAAAATCAACAACAACCCCCAGAGTAGCTATTTGCAAAAATACATTGTGTGCTTCCAAGGGGAGGGGAAACCCCCCTTCTTAAGACAGCAACATAATGAGACACACCTCCATAAGCATGCAGGTTAATGCAAGCCAGAGTGTAGACCACATACAAGTTCCTCATTAAAAAAATTACCCCACCCCCACAATGTCTAACATATAAACCAGACACTTAGAATAAGAAGACTACAGATACCAGATGGACAAATTCACTGATTATTATAATAAAAGTCAAAGAATGTCCATAAATGTTTAAAGCTATTTAGCCACCTATTGCAAAACAATTAAAGGAAGCAAGTACAATCATAGGTTCATAGGTTCATAGGTGTTTACTAGGCTAATGACCACAAGGGCATTTTTAAGCCTAGCCTAGTCATGCATCCCAAATCTCTGACAAGTTCTAATACCCTTGATAAGTGTAAGCATGGGCCTGGGAGATGAACCATTTACAGGTTACCTGTGTCCTAACCCAGCCACTGGGGATGCACAAGCCAGTGCATTTCTTCGTGCCGGTCCCAAGCCCGGATAAATGGGGAGGGTTACATCAGGAAGGGCATCCAATGTAAAACCTCTGCCAAATAAAATATGTGGACAACAATACAAATTTCCATACTGGATTGATCGAGGCCTGGGTTAACAATGACTGCCACCAGTACTGTTAGCCAACAGGGTGCTGGTGGAAATTGGGCTACTGTTGCCCGAAAGCAGAAAGATAGGAGGAAGGTTAGGAGTGTAGTAGTGAGGGTAGGAACTTTGAATGTTGGCAGTATGACTGGTATAGGGAGAGAGCTAGCTGATATGATGCAGAGAAGGAAGGTTGATATCTGTAAGGGGAGTAAGGCCAGGTGTATTAGGAGGCGGGTTCAAATTGTTCTATCATGGTGTGAATGGGAGGAGAAATGGGGTAGGGGTTATCCTGAAGGACCAGTATACCAAGAGTGTTTTGAAAAGAGTATCAGATAGAGTGATGTTTATAAAGCTGGAAATTGATGGTGTAATGATGAATGTTGTTAGTGCATACGCTCTGCAAGTTGGGTGTGCGATGGATGAGAAAGAAAAATTTTGGAGTGTGTTGGATGAAGTGGTGGTGAGTGTGCCCAAGGGTGAGAGACTCATGATTGGAGTGGACTTCAGTGGGCATGTTGGTGAAGGGAAAAGAGGGGATGAGGAAGTGATGAGCAGGTATGGTGTTAAGGAGAGGAATGCAGAAGGTCAGATGGTAGTGGATTTTGCAAAAAGGATGGACATGGCTGTGGTGAATATGTATTTTAAGAAGAGTGAGGAGCATAGGGTGATGTACAAGAGAGGAGGAAGATACACACAGGTGGATTATATCCTGTGCAGGAGGGCCACTCTGAAGGAGATTGGAAACTGTAAAATGGTGACAGGGGAAAGTATAGTTAGACAACATAGAATGGTGGTCTGTAGGATGATGTTGGTGATCAAGAAGAGGAGGACAATGTGAGAACAGTGCCAAGGATCAAATGGTGGAAGTTGAAAAAGGGTGATAGTAAGGTGGAGTTCAGGGAAGAGTTAAAACAGGCACTGGGGCAGTGAAGAGTTACCAAATGGCTGGGTAACTACAGCAGATATGGTAAGGGAGACAGCTAGAAAGGTGCTTGGTGTGACATCTGGACAGAGGAAGGAAGACAAGGAGACCTGGTGGTGGAATGAGGAAGTACAGGAGAGTACACAGATGAAGAGGCTGGTGAAGAAGTGGGATTATCAGAGAGATGAAGAAAGAAGACAGGAGTATAAGGAGATGAGGAACATGGCAAAGAGAGAGGTGGCAAAGACTAAGGATAAGACATATGGAGAGATGTAGGAAAGGTTGGACACTAAAGAGGGTGAAAAGAACCTGTACAGATTGGCTAGACAGAGGGACTGAGCTGGGAAAGATGTGCAGCAGGTAAGGGTGATAAAGGATAGTGAGGGAAATATACTCACACGCTAGGAAAGTGTGTTGAGCAGGTGGAAAGAGTACTTTGAGGGGCTGATGAATGAAGAGAATGAGAGAGAAAGAAGGTTGGATGATATGGGGATAGTGAATCAGGAAGTGAAATAGATTAGCAAGGAGGAAGTAAGGACAACTATGAAGAGAATGAAGAATGGAAAGGCTGCTGGTCCAGATGACAGTGGAGTTTTTAACACAGATTGTTTAATGAAATCTTGGAAAGTCAGAGGATGCCTGAGGAGTGGAGAAAAAGTGTTTTGGTACCTATTTTTAAGAATAAGGGTGATGTGCAGAGCTGTAGTAACTATAGAGGGATAAAACTGATCAGTCACAGCTTGAAATTATGGGAAAGAGTAGTGGAGTCTAGGTTAAGAAGGGAGTTGATGATTAGTGATCAGCAGTATGGTTTCCTGCTGGGAAAGATCACTACAGATGTGATGTTTACTCTGAGAGTTGATGGAGAAATATAGAGAGGGTCAGAAGGAGTTGCATTGTGTCTTTGTGGACTTGGAGAAAGCATATGATAGGGTGAATAGAGAGGAGTTGTGGTATTGTATGAGGCAGTCAGGAGTGGCAGAGAAGTATGCAAGAGTGGTACAGGATATGTACGAGGGTAATGTGACAGTGGTGAAGTCTGCAGTGGGAGTGACAGTTGCATTTAAGGTGGAGGTGGGATTACATCAAGGATCAGCTCTGAGCCCTTTCTTATTTGCAATGGTGATTGACAGGTTGACAGACGAGATCAGACAGGAGACCCCATGGACTATGATGTTTGCAGATGACATTGTGATCTGTAGTGAGAGTAGGGACCAGGTTGAGGAGACTCTGGAGAGGTGGAGATATGCTCTAGAGAGGAGAGGAATGAAGGTCAGCAGGACTAAGACAGACTATATGTGTGCGAATGAGAGAGGATAGAGGAATGGTGAGGATGCAGGGAGTAGAATTGGCAAAGGAGGATGAGTTTAAGTACTTGGGATCAACAGTTCAGAGTAATGGTGAGTGTGGAAGAGAGGTGAAGAAGAGAGTACAGGCAGGGTGGAATGTGTGAAGAAGAGTTTCAGGAGTGATTTGTGACAGACGGGGTACCAGTAAGAGTGAAAGGGAAGGTATACAAGAGAGTACTGTGACCAGTTATGTTGTATGGGTTGGAGATGGAAGCACTGACAAAAAGGCAGGAGTCACAGCTGGAAGTGGCAGAGTTAAAGATGTTAAGATTTGCACTGGGTGTGACAAGGATTGACAGGATTAGGAATCAGTATATTAGAGGGTCAGCTCAGGTTGGACAGTTTGGAGACAAAGTCAAAGAGGCGAGATTGTGTTGGTTTGGACGGGTCTATATTAGATAAATGAATGATCAAAATGTCAAGTGCAACATACTTGACACACTTTGATCAATCATTCATCTAATCAAAACCTAAAAACCCTGAAAAAATAAAAAATCGAAAGATTTTGTTCATCCTACACCTTCCCTATACTAACATACAACGCACACACATACAACCAATGCATACAAACCCCTACACACTCACATCATTCAAACACTTAAAAACCTACACAAACACATCTACTTTTAAAACAAAGTGGGGAGCTTCACCCCCACACCCCCTAACTAAATATACCAACTCAGAGATCGCTGTACATTGGGGAGAGGGCAATTGCACGGTAATCGCAAAGCGACTTCTTACACAAGCAATTACTTGGAAATTGCCCTTTCCCCAATGTACAGCGATCTCGGAGTTGGTATATAAAAGTAAAGCAGCCTCTTACCTAGCCATTCTGGATAGTGTAGCATGTTTACATCACATGCTACACTCACTAGCAAGGCTGACTAAAACACTTCGGAACTCCACATTTCGACATTTACAGTCTCCAATTACATGAACGTTCAATCAAAGTGTGTCGATAATGTTGTACTCGACATTTTGATCATTCATTCATGTAATCTAGACCCGGTATGGACATGTGCCGAGGAGAGATGCTGGGTACATTGGGAAAAGGATGCTAAGGATGGAGCTGCTAGGTAAGAGGAAAAGAGGAAGGCCTAAGATAAGGATTATGGATGCGGTGAGAGAGGACATGCAGGTGGTTGGTGTGACAGAGAAAGATGCAGAGGACAGGAAGAAATGGAAACAGATGATATGCTGTGGCGACCCCTAATGGGAACAGCTGAAAGAGAGGAAGAAGACAGGTTACCTGTGTCCATTAGAAACATAGGTGCCAAACCAGGGATGAATTTCCAGTTTCCCATCTAATTGTCCACGTTACACTTGAATTGGGTTAGGGAGGAACTCTGCTTCACATGGATGGGGAGACTGTTCCCTAGATGGGGTAGTCTGTGGGATACATACCTATCTCTCCAGTAGGTCCTATTTTTATCACAGGCAAGGTTTAAGTCTTTAGAATGGGTAATGTTGATGCTGTTTGTTTTGTGGGTATGCAAGAGGTCCAGCAGAGTGGGGTCTGACAATGCTCTGTATGCCAGGTATAGATCTCCCCTCAAAAGCCTGTAGGAGACAGAATACAGGGATAGAGCATTGAGGCAGTCTGCATAGGGCATTTTACTTATGCCCAGTATTCTTTTAGAGAGGAACCTCTGTAGACGTCCCAATTGTTGGATATGCCTGGTTAGGTACATACCAAAGGGGGGCATTGTAATCAATGGTAGGTCTGATGAATGCCAAAAACAGTGGAACAATGACTTCCTTGGACTTAGATTCCATACCTTTGTTTATAAGTTGAGCAACATAGAATGATTTCCTCACTACTGTAGACACATGATGGTCAAAGGCTAGATTGCTATCTATGTGTGTCCCTACATCCCTGACTACTGGGTCAGCTCTAAGGGGTGTTTTGTCAATATGATAGTTACCAGGGATGGATGACTTCCCAAAGGATGCTATTATGCATTTCTTGTCATTTAGGTTTAGTCCATGGCTCTGACACCAGTTGTTTATCTGTGTCAGCCCCTCCTGGAGAACATTTGTGTCAGTGTGAGATTCAATGACAGCTCCTAATTTGCAATCATCTGCAAATTTAGTCAGCCAGAGGCCACTGACATTGGCCTTGACCTTTGAGGAGTAAATGCCAAAAAGGAGCTGTCCAAGGACTGAATCCTGAGGGACTCCACTTGTGACTGGCCTCTTTGTAGAGGTGGACTCCCTAATTCCAACTTCCTGGGTCCTGTCTGTGAGCCAGTTGGCTATCCATTGTGTGACATACGGGTTTGTACTAACCTGCTGAGTTTGTCAACAATGCCCGAGTGGGGTATTGTGTTAAATGCCTTGATCAGGTCAAGGTAGGCAGTGTGAAAGATTTTGCCCTCATCTATTGCTTTGGTGACCTTCTCATAGAAGTCCACCAGTTTGAGTAGGCATGATCTGCCCTTGATGAAACCAAACTGGGCTAGGTCCAGTGTGTGGAGGTTTACTATATATCTATTGATCATCTCCATGATAATTCTTTCCATGGCTTTACATATAAGACTAATGAGACTTATGAGTCTGTAGTTTTCATGGTCTGTAGCTGGTCCGCCTTTGTGTAGAGGGATGACTGTTGCCTTTCTCCATTCATGAGGCATGAAGCATGTTTAGAGACCACAGTTAAACAGTAATTCCAGAGGTCCTGATCAGTCATGTTTCATGCTATTTAGAAGGCACCCTGTGATATTGTCTGGGCCCATTGATGCAGTGTTCTTGGTCTTAGAGAGGACATTAAGGACCTCTACTCTAGTGATTGTAGGGAGAGTTATATTTGATTATATTTCCTGAGGGAAGATTGGAGAGGGAGAGAGTGGTAAAGTTGGAGCTGAATTTATCAGTCAGGAGGTTTGCTGTATCTTCTGGCTCAGTATAGGTGGCTCCATTTACAATGAGCTCTGCACACAATTGTGTATTGCCTTTGAGGTTGCTGACATAGCTAAAGAATGCTTTGTAGTTGTTCTTGGCCTGGCAGGCCAAACTTACCACAAATTTGGCTTTGGTAGACTTTATTTCTCCACTACATTGTTTGTTTAGTTTGATGACAGTGCTTTTATCCTGCTGGGTGCTGCACCTCCTAATTTTTGCCATGAATTTCTTCTTCCTGTTATACAGCCTATTGATTTTGTGATTCCACCAGGGTGGCTTGTTTTTTGAGTTAGTTCTGTACTTCTTCCTGCTGGGTACAGCTGCCTCTATGTAGCTATTAACATGCTTTTACAGGGTTTCTGTGAACAATTCTGCATAGACAGCAGTGTTCTCAGGGTTTATGGGGGCTTGAAATTTTGCCAGGTTCTAACTTAATAGCAGGAGGTTAACTTTAGAATAATTCCTGAATATTCCAGGTTTAGCTAGGAGTCCAGGTTTTATTTTTACTTCAAAGGAGACCATTTTGTGGTCTGACATTACCAGGGAAGGCATTACAGTAGGGGGTATGCAGCAGACTCCCACATTAGTGAAGACCAGATCCAGTATGGTTGCACCCCTGTTTGGTGTATTAACTATCTGGTCCAGGGAGTTTGTGTTTACAAAATCCAGACATCTCTGTGCATGTACGTTTGGTGTCATATGGGATTCTCACTTAATAGTGGGGTAATTAAAGTCACCCATGCATATGGTATCGAGTTGGATGGTTAGTGTTTCTAATGAGTTTAAATACATGGTATGGGTTTCCTGGGTCATAAAGGGGGACCTATAGCTTGCAAAGGAAGTGGTATTGAATTTTACCTATGTTAATTAGAATATGGAGCAGCTCAAGTGCATTGCCCTGTTTGACCAGCCTTGATGTATATTTATTTTTGATGTAAATAAAGACACCTCCACCCTTAGTCCCTGGCTGTGAAGTAGCTGACCTAAATGTGTGGAAGGCATTATAACCTTGCACTGTTTGTGTGGTATCCCACAGCTTTAAACCATGTCTCAGTGACCGCACAGATATCAGCGTTCCCTAGGGTAAAGAGAGCTTCTAGGGAGTGGAGTTTTTTGTTGAGACTCCTAGCATTGAGCATTAATACCTTTAGATTTTCTTGGTATTGATTTGCTATGTTGGAAGTACTTTCTGTTTGGCATTGCTTGAAAAAGGCACTATGGGGGAAGACAATGTTTTAGCTAATATTCAAAAGCCTAGAGGGGAGAGGTGCAGACCATCCCTGGCAAAGCAGCATGGTCTGTTGATCATCTCCTTTGATGCTGACAAATATTGCACCCCTTTAGAATGACACCAGAAACTACGCCAGTTATTAAAGTTAGTCATCTTTTGTTCGTATTGTGGTATCATCCTTGCAGAAGGTTAAATGCAGCTCAATGCCAGGCTCATACCAACCTGAGACACACACTCTGAGACCTCCTTAATGTCTCTCTTCAAATAGTCTAGGGAGGTATGTCTCAAGTCATTTACTCCCACAAGGACTATGACTAAATCATATTGGTAATTGTGGTCTAGTGATCTGATTGCATGCATAATGTGGCAGATCCTAGCCCCTGATAAGCAACTGAACGTAACTTTCTCCTTACTCAACCTGGTGAGAGGGACATCAGTGCGGCTCAAGATGGAGTCTCTAATGGCTAGAATGTTAGATTGTGTGGTGACTTGCCTTATGGACTTAGAGGTAGAGGTTCCATGAGATGTTGAAGTGGATGTTTGTTTTGAAAAAGCGCGTTTGGGGCTGCTGAAGGTATTTGTTATGTGTACTTCATCTAAGAGGTCTTTGTGGTTTAGGATGGTTACATGTAAGTGCATCAGTATATGTGGGTCAATATGTCTGCTTTGAATTGTGTGTAATGGGTGCAATATGTGTACTACTGACAACCTTATTAACATTAGGAGTACTTTTATGTGAGAGCTTTGCCTCCAGTGACATTGTGGAGATACCTCTCTCACATACCATATCAGTTTGTTTGAGAATTAACTGGTTGTCAGTAAACATTAGGCAATTTCTACATAGCCTCAGGATGCCCATATCCACCAAGCTAGTAATGGAGAAAGTAGGAAAGTTCGTATCCATGGCAACAGAGCCTTTTTTATTGATTAGACAGTTGGACTGAGAATATTAATCACTGCCAGGAGTATTCGGTTTGCAGCTATGTGGGCAGTGCTTGTCACTGCAAACTAGTCGTCCTGTGTGCACCTAGGTACTGGAGAAATTTCAGTTGTGCTTTTGCAGAAAAAGTGTCACTCAAGGTGTCAGAATCTGTACACAGCACTGCCAAACACTCGAGGGGAAACTAATATGTAGACCCTGAAAATTTAAGGATGACGTATTTAGGCAGATATTCTGAAGTTAGAAACAAATCAAGCAGTACTTACCGAAAACAAAGAATTAGCTTGTCAAGAATGATGAAAAGAGGGGAGTCATATGAATGGCTACTGCCTGACTACTGCTAATACTGGTCTCAGCACAGCTTCACTCTGTTGGAGTACAATGTTCCTTTGCTTCTTCTTTCACCAGAAGCAAAATGGTAGCATCAATCCTAAGAAGAGAAGTAGGCCACAACCTGTTTGGTGATCCGCAGTCTTGTCCCAGATGATACAAGGGTGTATAGGCTTGTAGCCTCTTTCTGGTAGATGCCTTGAATAGCAACCAGACCAATCAGGAATGTTAAGCACAGACACTCACTCTCGAACCAGAAACAGTCAGGAATCAATGCACTCTGCTCCTTCTCTCATTAGGACCAGAATATAAGCACAGATTCTAAGCTGTCATCTATAAAGCAGTTATTAGGCTTTCTGGTGATTGGCAATCTCCAGGAAATAATGTCCCTGTACTCCTTCTCTCACTAGGAGAAAATAGAAGCACTAATCCCAAGATGACTACTGAGAGGCAGAATATAGGGTCTGCAATAACTGGTGGTCTTGCAATAGATGTTTAAAGGTAAGAAAAAATGGTTTATCCTAAACAATACAGTGGGATGACCAATAAATTTAAATAGTTGAAGGGAAGCCCAACAAAAGATCATAAGCATTGAGACCCAGCTACTGTTTATATCAGTAGCTTAATCCTGGGCTTCCTCTACAACAGGATGGATATTCCTGAACTTAGGGCTCAAAGCAGCTTTTTGCCATAAAATCATACTCTACTTGAATAATGGGAATAGTACCAGTAGTTTTGATCATCTTCTCCTGGATTGTAAGGGAGATTCTCTATCCAACCCACGTTAAAGCTGACCTGCAGATGTACTGGCATGTACTGACCATGTTGCCTCAGATTGATCCGGGTTAATATTGGCATCCACTGGTTTATAAAATACATGTGAGCCACCTGGAAGCCAAAGTTTGAACTTCACTGGATATAATAAATGAAACCTCCAGTCATTTTCCTCGACAGACCTTAATTGCAGACTTATAGGCTACTTTACAAATTCTGGTTTCAAGTGCATAATCATTATCAAAATAAAGCTTTGATTTAAATATGCACCCAATTTCACTGGTATGCAAAGAGCAGAGAATCCTCTCCTTTAATGAATAGGTAGAAAACTGTACCAGAATTGGTCTGCTTCTAGATGGCTTTCAATGAATATTCATGTTGATGGAGTACCTGTCCATTCAGCTAATCATTGCCAATTGAAACCGTAGAAATCTTTGAAATAGCTGTTTCAGGAATCCTCAAAACCATTAATTCTTCCTATGACTACAAACTTCCAAGTCAATTATCTTGGCTTCCATGCATTTGAAAAAAAAAACACCAGAGGCCAGCAAATGCAGCTATAAACTGTTTAATTGAAAATAACTATAATTCAGGCATGAAATGCCACTAAATACATAGTAATCCTGCTCAAACCGGTTTCGGCTTTGCAGCCTTCCTCAGTGAAAAAGCATTTCTCATGCACAAAAAAACTCATGAATATTTATACATACCACCAACCAATGGAAAGATGGTATGGTCCAACCCTAAGGCTGGTGTTTCAATCCTAATAATATATAATATATATACATAAGTATCATCATCAAAGTTATATAAACCTCCATTGACAATATATATTAACATATATGGTAAATAATATACAAGAAACATAAAACAAAATGAACAAAAGTATAAATGTAAATAGTATACATAAATAGTAACTCACAAATATAAAAATAAAAATGAGCTATAAATATTGTACTGTACTGGGGACATGCTGAGACAAACCATAAAGTCCCCAGTAACAGAAATGAGTATAATATAATATCAATAACAAGTAATTCACAAAAACAGGAATGTAATACATAAAGTTGATCTAGAGTGAGAGTCAGATGACAGATGTGTAATTAAGTGTAAAGTAGCTCTCACATACCAAGTAGTATGGCATTAGAAAATGCTACAATGTTTATGCATATGCAGATTCTGCTCAGTCACCGAAATGAGTAGCCATCCATTGGAGTCCAGTACTATCAGAGCAGAAATGAAAGCCAATAAACATATTGAAATGCTTTGTTATTATCGCAGTGTAATGTGTATTATATTTGCTTGATAACAGAAGGTGTCAGTAAGCCTGTCTACTTTCATTGTATATGCATTTGCATTCTAATCCTTCTTCTGCCCCTACTTTGCCCTTCATCTTTCCCAACAGTGCTATTCTGCCTGGAATGCATAAGTGGAGTGCTTCTCTGCCAGCCATACTGATAGATCACTGAGTCCACAGCCTTATGCATAAAAAAGTATTTTTGCAATGCCAAGCAACATTTAATCCCTTAAATGTAGTCCTTATGGCCCTTCCATGCCTTGTGTTTAGAATACTCCATGTTTCTGTCATTTACACTGCAAGGTGCACCCAGATCATGACTCCATTGTCTCTTTTGTCTGTGAAAGTAGGAGGATTAACTTCTCTAACATCTTTTCTTATCCATTCCTCTATTATGCATCACTCAGTCTCTTGTCATATTAATTCCCCTCTGTCCTAGAAATCTTTCTACTGGCTTTCGTCTACATGACTTTCAGCAGGCTGATGCTTCCCTTCTCATATGGTTTTAAGAAATGCAAGCGGTACTCAAGGAGTGATCTGACCATATGTAGAAATGATGCATTACCACTTACTTCTGGAGTCTATTGCCTTGAACATATAAAATGCATTCTGTGTACCCCTGTCACTGCAGTCCTACTTTTTATTCTAGTAGTCTACTCCAGGTGTGACCAGCACCCTCAGATCATTGCTTTGTTGCATTCAGTCACAATTCCCCAGCTGATACTTTACATCATGATTGTTGTGGCTCAAGAGATTTACTTTGCAAGTGATTGATACTAATACTACTAAAGCTTCTGATAACAGTAATAATAATAATAATAATAATAATAATAATAATAATAATAGGAAGGAACCATTTGAATCAACCTGTGGTAAAACATTCAAAATAATATGCATAATAATTGATAATTTTATATTTCAAATAGTATGTTCCAAGAAATAAATATATTCTAATTGCTTTGAAAATTAGTCCTATACCTACAATGAGCACATGCTTCCTTCAGTCTATATTCTTAATTCAAAAAGTAGTGTAACAAGCTTTTAAGGTAATTTTTTCCATTTCCTGGTTATGACACTGTTCATTATTATAGCTAATCTGAACCAATAAAGAAATCCAATAAACAAAAAACTATATCATTCAGTGAACAGATCTCCAAATGAAGTTCCAGTGAAGCAGTATCCAGAATCTTTTCTTTTATTAATGGATTTGAAAGGGATTCTTATGATATATGAAGATAGGTGGTTTGGTGCTTTCAATATCTCTACTAGCAGGTATCTGTCCTCTTTTCTCTGTATTGCTGCTGATAAGACATACCCCAGGATTCAATAAAGTCCTTGCAGGCTCTGTGTAGAGCCTACATGAATGCATCTGTGTACATGGCTATGGTTTTCCCTCGGCAGAGTATCATACATATTAATGGGTTCCTATCAGACAGTCGAACTTCTGCAAGTTCGAACCTCATATGGTCGAGACCATAAGTTCGAATTTGCAGAAGTTTGAGTGTTTCAACGGAAATCTCCATAAGGGGAGGTTTCCATTTTGTTCAATGTGGTGTGATCTCGTAATTGGTATATTTAAGTAGCGGGGGTGCAGGGGGGGGGGGGCTTGCCCTCCTGCTTACAACAGTTTATTTTATTTTCTTTCCTTTTTTTGTTTTTTATCCATAGTCGAAGTTTTTTAACTTTGAACAGGATGGTTCAAACATTCCGTGTTCGAAGTTATTAAACTTCGACTATGTGATATAGACCCCATATTAATTATTGTACTCACCCAAGGAAGTTCACAGCAACATGGATATTGAATCCATGTAAGACAGATGGCACATCCACATACATTTCAGCCCATTAATCTTGACTGAAAGGTTCTACAAGACATTTTATTTCATTAAATTGCATTTATTTTTTGCTCATGTGCTTGTTTGTGCAGAGTGTCACATTTAACTATGCTTAATTTTGCACACCTATATATCAGACATCTGCTAAAAAATAGAAACAAGTTGCATTAAATTTTAATTTGTTTATTTTTATGTGCTTGTTTGTGCAATGCACCACATTATTTAACTATATGTAGCATGGTGTACTTAAGCACTAGACATCTGCTAGACAGCTAAAAATAGGAACCAAATGCATTCAATTTTAATTTTATTATTTTTTTATGTGTTTGCGAGATGCAGAGCATTATTTGGCTATGCTTAGCTTTGTGTAATCAATGCATTAGACATGCACCAGACATCTAAAAATGGAAAGCAGATGCATTCAATTGCTGTAGTTCTACATTGCTTAGCAGTGTGCAAACCTAAGCAGCAAAGCTGGGCTAGGCTGACAGGCACCTTTGCAGTATATCTGAAGATATATGAGCTCCCGTCACTATTCCAGTGGCTTCATAGGTTGAGTCATGACCTATAGTGTAATAGGTCCCAGGTTCAAGTCCTGGGCAATAATCCTTTTTACATATACTGCTGTGAAACTGTGTCAGGTGACTGAAACATCACTTAATTTTAAACTGAATTATTGTTACATTCAGAAAAGTTGGTGACTGAAACATCACTTAACTTTAAATTGAATTATTGTTACATTCAGAAATGTTGAATGATGCTTATCAGTGCTTAAATGTGGTCAATGGTCTTTGCATGCATGTGTTTTGCTAAGCTTCACTTAAACATGGGTTATGCAAGTCTGCACAACGAAAAGCGACGAAACACTTTTTTTGAAAGTTACAGTATGAAGCACAATGGTGGGAATGCAGCCTATTTAAAGGACAATAGGTGGGAATTTCACATTATTCCTTGGAGTCTGACCTTGACCATGGGTATGGCTGCTTGCATGGATGAAGGTGTGCACTTTAGGGTACAGTGGTGGGGTGTGCAAGAGTCCAGGGTTTTCATTGCTATGGACCCCAGTTGCTGCAGTGAGACTATCAGGGCTCAGAATGTAAGTCTGAGGCCTGGGATAGTTTGGCCAGGGACCTGACCAGTGCAACTGGTATCCCCCACACTGGTGAGCAGTGTCATCACTGTTATGATGACCTGTATAGAAGGAAGAGGGGAACCTTGAATACCTGGATCCAAGAGGCTTGAGATGAGCATACACCACAGATATGTAAGTATGTTTTCTAGTAAGTTATAAATATACAAGCTGAATCTGTGCAAAACTGGTATGCATAATGGTATCCTTCTCTTACCACAGAGGCAGAAAAGAGGACTTGCTATGTCCAGTCCCATGCAAGGTGTTTGGCCAGGATGAGGCAAGCGCATGGTATGTAAGGTAATCGATACAGTAATAACTTAATACATAACCTAATAATAAAATAAAGTAAATACAGATGTTTCAGTCTTAAGAGTCATGTATGAAATACCTGGGACATCATAGAGTCCCATTAACATGTCAGTTCATATCTAAACTGGAAAAGCAAGTTAAAGCAAGTAAGCATGCAGTATTGTGTAGCATACCTTCCAACCATTACTTGATGTTGTGGTCTACCCAGATTAAGACTCAATGTTGTGGTCTGCTCATTTTGGCTGATATATGCTGTAGGTTGCAGTCAATAAATGAACAGGGTAAATGTGTAAGGCAACGAAACTTTTACAGTTATCCTCCTTCTTCTTTTGGCTTTACTCTTACAGTTATACATGGTGTCAATACAAGATTTGAAACAACGTGAATCAATAAAGTGTAAAAGGAGTCAGTGCTCTGATAATTTATTTTTTCAAATAAAATGTTCAATATTCCTGTAGTCACAATTTGTGGGTTCTAATCCAACACCAGTCAACTGACAAATGTCTAGCTATCAAGTGTAATCATTGTACAGGAACATACCTCTGAACTGTCATGATTTTTGCAGAATGTACTGAATATTGCCTTGTATGTGTGGTCCTCTGATTTGCAGATATACAACATCACTCTAAATGCAATTTGATGTCAAATCTGTTATCAGATCACCTTGCTACTATTGTACAAGCACAGTTTGTAAGAATATTCCCTGTCGTTGCGTCTTTGTATCACCATTATGTATGGCTTGGCCCATAATGTCCCATGATAAGAGGTTGAGAGGTATTACGTGGAACATCATATATATATATATATATATAAATATATATATATATATATATATATATATATATATATATATATATATATATATATATATATATACATACAATATAAGCAGTCACTGTTCACAAGTGAAATCTAACCTATCTAGAAGTATGTAGCTGTAGTCTGTATAGTTATGTTATCTGTGAAGTTACTAATGTTTTTCTTTTATCTCTCACCCCACCCCTTCTCTTCTTTTATTTTATTTATTTAATCAATATATTTATTATTATATTTATCATTATATTTATCATTTGATATTACCGTATTATTTGTTATAATCTCTTATGTTGGCCTTATATATAATTTAATATTGCGTTGCTGTTAAAAAAACTTGAATTTACATTATTTATTGTTGTGTTCCTCATTATATTATTTTCAATTTGCTTCAATTAATCATTATTGTTTTCTCTTATGTTATTAATTACATCTGTTTGGGTTATGTTTATTTTTCCTTTATGTTTATATTTCATTTTGGGTTATGTTTATTTTTCCTTTATGTTTAAACTTCATTTACCACAGCACCACAAAGTAGGCCAGTTCCCGGTGATCCACCTACCTTGGCTCCCCAGCAGAGGCACCAGGGCCCAGCAAATCTGGGCTGCAGCCTGGTGGCATTCCCTCTGCTGCCCCTGCACTACCTGTTCTATCAGGTAGTTCCTCTCCACAGGCTGGGGGTGTGCACCCCTCTGGGAGTGGAGGTGGAAGGGTTGCATTTGTCACCCAAGACCAACTACCAGGCATAGTGCACAGGCTTGTGCGCCAAACTGTTGCATGCCTACACTAGACGGAGAGCATGCTGTACATACTGGTGGGGCAGTCTGGCCCCAGGCACTGGTGTCGACCACTGCCTCCACAGGAGCAGTGAAGGTGCAGTGCTAACAGCTCCATGGGTGAGGACTTGAGTCACACTACTACCGTGTCTGACGTCTATGGGACTGGGATTCTATAACACCCTCCCCAACCAAGGTGTTCACTCCCCTCGTGTCCCACATCTACCCTGTCTGCTGTCTTGTCTGTCTGCAAAAGCTTCCTTACCTTCCCCACACATACGTAGTCCCTTCCCCAACATTCCACTTTTTCCTTAAAAAAAAAAAAAAATATATATATATGTATATATTGTCTTATACATAGCTCTCCATTTCATCCATTTAGTCCAAATGGCTTGACAAAGCACTTTTATTGTCGTCACCCCTCTCTCTCAGGGTGACAGTCCAAATTCAGCTAAAAAACTTTTAAAGTGCACAGTTATAGCTGTTGAAGAAATGGATATCTATGGTTCTTTCCTACCCCATTCCTGCACATACCTACCTGCCTTTCACCCCCCCCCCCACACTTGCACCCTATTTCACCACTGTCTTACTCTCCAATTTTTCTTTTCTTTAAAGCCTTTTTGCGAGATGCTGTGCTATGTGCAGCATCACTAAACTATGCTAAATGGTGGTATATTAATATATGTATTTGAAAGCATAATCATCACATTCAAAAAGTACACCTGCACTTATTTCAAACCCAGTACCATTGCACTTGAAGAGCAGTGCATCAACCCACCAAGTCACACATTCAGTTAATTAGCACAGATATTTTAAGCAAAATATAGTAATTGTCATTCTCTTGTCATTAAGAGTGTTTAAGCGATGCTGTAGATCATGCCACAACATGCAAATCTGCTAAAAGATTAATGGAAAAATAGGAGTTTAACCGGAACTCTAGTAGACAAATACATCACTATAAAGCCATATAAATAATGATGGATGTAAGTGAAGTATGTAACAGCAGGTAAGTGTGCAATTATATCTACAACATGTAAAAATACACCTGCTATAGCAGTGACTCTGTAGCAACATCGCTATGTGGTCCTGGGTTCATATAAAGCTGTGTCTAGCATTTAAAATACATGTATGTGTACATCACCATTATAAATTCTGATATGTATGACTTGTCACATTTCCTATTTATCCACCCAAAGCAAGTAAAGATGGAATGTCTGCTTCTAAATAATGGAAGTCAAAGGCCTACAAATAGGACCACATTTAACTATTCCTATTACAACAACATAAAGTGCATAGAATGTCAGGTCATGCATTAGAATGACTTCCCTGAGGATTTTGAAATGTGCAGTTCAAATATGGCCCAGTAATACCAGACTGCAGCCCACAATGATTTGATAGTGATATTACAGACAACCACAGCTGCACAAGTAATGTACATATATGGAGGCTGTGCTAAAAGCAAGGATTGCCAGCACACACATTTCAGATGACTACCATGACATAACACATGGCTTGGTAGTTGTCCAACTCGTTGACATAATGGTTAACGTACCCGCTACCTTGTTCTAGGACACACCAAGCATGTTGCATTTTACTCTTTTGATAATACCTTTGGCTAACATACTTACCTTAAACACATACCTTAATTTCCAGTGGGATGGGCTCCCTCAATCTGGCTCTGGCTGTATACCAAGGCTGCCACAGGTCCCTCAGTTACTCTTCAGTGTTGTTGTACTGGACATTCTGCAGCCTCTCTGACTATGCCTATTGCCTGCAGCAGCAGCAGCTTCAGCCTGTAGCACACACATCTGTATGTAAAAAGAAGCTGCTACAAACATTCTGTCTGTGCTGACATAGTATCTGTACCCCAGTAATTTCCACCCCAACATATGAGAAAGGGGATGGAATCTACATTGAGGCCTTATATCTTGTTGAGTGGTTGTATGTGATTGGTTGATTATATTGCAAATCAGCTGTATAGGCTCATGCAGCATTTCTGAACCACTGATTGGTTTAGAAGCAATCACCTTCTAATAAGACTCATCTTAAAAAGGCAAACTTCTAGCTAGGAGAACCATTGTGTATGAGAGTTAGTTTGTATGGTTAACTCATTGACATAGTGCTTATATAGGTGTATCTTTCAACAGATGAGTATTGTACTCAAGCAGGTATGTAACCATTTTGTTTCCAACATGATGCATATGTTTGAATATAGTTAGGGGTAATGGGAATTACATCAGTAAGCCTTTGTTAGAACTGTACTGATGATATGCCATTGGTCTCTAGCTGTGTTACACCTACAGAGGATGTAAAGTACACCAGGGGTATAATGCTGTGTGTTAACTAGGTACACAGGTTTCCTGGATACTTCCTTTGTTAGGAGTTGTAATAGTACACTGCTATTCGGTTGGCACTATTGTTTATACGGGTCTACTTCACAAGAGTGAAAATCCATAACACCGACTTTCATAATCCCGAGCCCACAACACCAAAATTCTAAAAGCATGAACGTCCACATAACAGACACTCACATGAACAATGCCTATATACCCGACAAGCAATCTGATCCAATAAAGCCCCGTTTAGCCTATAAAATGAGGGGTAGCACCATTACGTAGTTGTACTTTGTTCTGCAGCAGACATGGCCGACTTAGTTCAGGAAGTACCTGGAGTTCTTGGGGAAATTTATAAAACCCTAACATCTCAGAAACAGAAGGAAATACTCGTCATCGATGGCTATCTGTACCATCAGGAATGGCATAGAGAAACATGAAGATACTGGGGCTGTAAGTGTAAGTGCTCCCAAAAGAGTAAGGGCTGTGCTTCCTACTGGAGATAGGCTAGAGAAATCTGTGGCACACAATCATGCTGGTGACCCGGGAGAGGTTGAAAAGTACACTGCCTGCCATCAATTCAAAGTTAGAGCAAAGTATAGCTGTGATACCCCATGCTAATTAGTTCAGGATGCGGTAGCGACTACATCTCTAGATATGATCCATAGTCTACCCAACAGGAAAGCACTACTTCAACAGATAGGTCGTGTCAGATGGAGAATGTGTATGACTGACAACAATGACGTACTCACACTACACAGCAGTGATTGTGATCTGTTTCCCCTAAAGACAAGGTGTTTCATTAGCAAGTACATGCATGACCCTACAACAGACAACACAGTGCTCCTATTTACAACACTAAACTATATGACGTTAGCAGGGCTAGCATATGGTTGCTCGATGGAACATTCTTCAGCAAACGAGTTACATGCCGACAGTTGTATAGTCTACATGGGCTAGTGAAATATGGAACATATAGTGAAGCAGTGCCACTAATATACTGCCTAATGCCCAAAAAATCCCTTAAGGCTTACAATTGCATGTGGCACTGCTTGTTTCACATGTTGACAGAGTATGGCTTTGAAGTAGATGTGAAGTACATTCTCTGTGATTTTGAGATTGCCGCAGTTAAGAGTGTGTGGCTCAATGTACCTGGTGCACAGCCCAAGGTATGCCTTTTCCATTTTGGGCAGAACCTTTGGAGGAAGGTACAAGGTCTGGGATTGGCATCCCTATACAATAGGAATCCTATGTTCCAGTCATCTGTAAAGTGTCTATCAGCCCTGGCCTTTTTAAAAGAAAGTGAAGTGCAAACCACGTTTCAGGCTCTGAAGGAAACATTCCCTATAGAGGGAAAGGAGCTATTGAAATACTTCTCAGACTGGTACGTCTATGGGAAGTTGAGGAAATTTAATACCCGGACATCCTCATCTGTGAGGTTCCCACCACTATTCCCCATAGCATTCTGGAATGTGTATGAGTTGAGCCAGCTGTTCCTCCCTCGTACACAGAACTCAGTTGAAGCATGACATAGGCGGTTTAAGTGTCTGTTAGGTACACAAGGTACCAATCTGAATGTACTAATGGCAGCACTGGTTAAGGAGCAGGACCGTGTTGATGAACTCAGAGTCTGGATGTCAGTTGGATGTCCGCCTCCCCAAAGAAAAGGAAGTTAATCATGCACCATGAGCAGTTCCAGTGGGTGTTGGATAATAAAGAGTGCTACTCAGCAACTGAGTTCATGAAATCTGTAGCAAAACTACTGAAAATGTAGCAGGTAGGAGGTATCTGCATGGGCCAGTGATAGTCTTCAGTGTTAGGCAAATGGTGGTGAATGGGAGCAACAGTGGGCATTGCACAAAGGTGTCCTTGTGTGTGGAATATTTGTTGATAGTTACTTGTAGGGGGTCACAATTTATGTGGGTGGTGAAGGTAATATGTCGACTGTGGGTAATATATTACATGAATATTTCTACGCTTAGCGGTAATGGTTTGCACGTGTACATACAGACGCCTGCAGAGATATCAGCTAGTGTATACACGATTGTGTGCTCACAGAGGACAGCTGAGAGAAGAATGTATTGAGCATGGAGTATGTTGTGCATGGCCTTTCATTATGCTGCCCTTGCTATGGGCAACTGTATGTATTGATATATACAATGTAACAGTGCCGTGTGTGTGACAGTCTATTTTCAAGTAGGTACCTCTTGCATTCTAAGAAACAGTGTTGCATAATGTGCTTAGCTGCATATATGTTCATTCTATAGTGTAGAAGCATGTTCATGTTTGCAGGACTGCTGCTGTCTGCAGCTGTAAGGGAAGTGATGTGTGTTTACTTTATGCCTACATGACGTGGTGGGTCTTTGTAGTTGCTACTGCTACTCTAGCTGGGACCATGGTACTATGTTGCTGTCCAAGCAGAGTACAGAGGAGTGCTTACATGTTAAGAAGGTGTATCGCATGTGGAAAATGTATAACGGTCATGGAAACAGTTCATGTGCACATGTAAAAGATGATGTGTGCTCTACTTTATTTGGGTTTGTCAGTATTCTGAATGTCAGTGTTCTCACAGTCAGTTATGTGGACGTTCGTGCTTTTTGAATTTTGGTGTTGTGGGCTCGGGATTATAAAAGTCAGTGTTATGAGTTTTTGCTCTTGTGAAGTAGACCCGTTTATACATATTTTATGGGGGGGTTTCCTGTTATGGGGCACACTACAATGGACTCCTGTGTTGGGTGTGTGATCATACATGAGTATCTGTCATGGCACAAACAGGCGTAGATCACTATTGCTACTATCCTAGTTGCATCCACACCCTTTGTATGTTCGGCACACTGTTGAGTATGAGATGTGTAATCAAGCAGTGAATACTGATAGCCTTCCTTTATTGCTGTATCTCTACATACTGTGCTCCCACGTATGTGATCCTGACATGTGTTTATTCAAAGGGTGGGGACATTGAACAGGTAATTGTGGCTACTGTGGCTCCAGTGACTGTCAACACTGGCCATAGCCAAACAGTTGGCAAGGTTCCACAAAGGCGGATTGATAGGGGTGCTCTTAGGAAGCCTACTGTCCCTCCATCACCTGTCACAGATGTCTCATCACATCTTACTCAGCATATGTTTAGGGCCATCATGGAGGCACAGGCATGTTCAGAAAGGAACTCCCAATGAATGCTGAGGGTTATGGATGCACCACAGTCTGACATCCGTGACTGCCTCCACTATGTTGCTGCTACCCTAGAACAGTTGACTAATGCAGTGGAAAGATGTTGGTCTGAGACAGATTGCACACTATCTGTCTTGGAACGCATGTTGTCTGTGATACAACATCTTTTTGGAGTTGAGCATCAGCCACATGGGTGTAGGTCAGTAACTACATCTGCTGCGAGTCAACTTGGCTATGCACAATCATGTTCCCATAGTGGCAGTACATCCAGTGCTCCAGAGAGGAGTGTGATGTTCACACCAAGACGTGGCAGGCCATGAGGTTGTGGTCCTGGGTGTTCCATTGGAGGACACATTCCCAGCAGACATCAGTCACACTCAGGTAGTAGCAAAGCATCTGACCTTGGGCATGGAGGTGTTAATGCAACTCCTGACAGAGCCAGTACTCAGGTTCAAGGGCAAAGTTGATGAACTCTCAGCTCTACTATGCTTGGCTCACTGCTGTCCAACATACAGACACATTGGGCTAACACTGAGCTTGGCTGTGTTCATGCAGACACTCATACACCACTGTCACATTGTGGGCACCTACAGACACACACACACACACACACACACACACACACACACACACACACACACACACACACACACACACACACACAACATTTCCATGGTCCATTTTGCCTGCTTCCCTTCCTGACTCACACACACACACACACACACACACACACACACACACACACACACACACACACACACACACACACACACACACACACGCCTGACAACCTATTGGGTCAGTCTAGGCCTCCTGCACCCCCACACAATGCCTTGTGCAAGTGATGATACCTGTGCCCCATCCCTATCATCTTTCTCACAGATACAGGGAAATAGAGCTATGTGTCTGTTGTGCACCCTGTATACACTGGTGCTTTTGACATGCAAGTTGTACTGGTCATTTACAGATACTGTACTCTGCCATTTATAATGAGCATAGCATAATCATTTGTGTACATTATGATGGATGATGTTGTAATAGCTGTGGAGTCACACAATGAAAGGTGTCTCACTTTCAGGATTGTGTAGAGCACAGCTATAGTTACACATCTACAATCAACCCATCTCACCGTCAGAGTACATGACTGAATGTCAGCACAGAAGACAAATATCATCAGAAAGGTAATACAGTATAGGTTCATGGGTTCATAGGTGTTTACTAGGCTAATGAACACAAGGGCTTCTTTAAGCCTAGCCATGCATCCTTAAATTTCTGACAAAGTCTGATACCCATGATGTGTGTAAGCAGAGTTTTGGGAGATGTAACATTTACAAGCATGAGTCTGGGAGATAAACCATTTACAGTTTCCTTGTGTCCATTAGAGACATAGGACCCAAACCAGGGATGATTATCCTTTTTCTCACCCAATTGTGTAATTTGCACTTGATTTGCATTAGGGCAGAACCCTGCTTCACATGGATGGGGAACCTGTTCCATTCCATATAGGGTGTAGTGTCTGTGTTACATACTTGTGTCACCAGCACATTCTATCTATACCACAGACAAGGTGTAGGTCTATATAACAGGTAATTCTGGTGCTACTTCTTTTGCGGATATGCAGGAGGTCCTCAATGTGGTCTGGCACTGCCCTGTATGGCAGGCATACATCTCCCCTCCAAAGCCTGTAGGAGACAGAATACATGGACAGGGCCTTGACATGGTTTGCATTGGACATTTAATATATGCCTTTTATTGGTTTAGTGAGGAGCCTTTGCGAATGTTTCAATTGTCAGACATAGCTGGCTAGGCACATACCAAAGGCAGGGATGATGAATGCCAAATACAGTGTAACAATGACTTCCTTGAATTTACATGCCATTCCTTTGTTTCAAAGTTGCACAACATAAAATTATTTCACCAGTATTGTAGATTAGATTAATATCTATGTGTGTCTCTAAGTCCCTGACTACTGGATCAACTGTTAGAGGTGTGCTGTCAATATGCTAATTACCAGCTATGGATGACTTCCTAAAGGATAGTATTGTGTATTTCCTGCCAGTTGGTGTTTGTCCATGGCTCTGACAACAACTGTATGTCTGTGTCAGCCACTCCTGGAAAACATTTGTGTCAGTGTGGGATTCACTGACAGCTCATAATTTGCAATCATCTGCAAATTTAGTCAGCCAGAGACCACTGACACTGCCCTTGACTTTACAGAAGTAAATGCCTAAAAGGAGCGGTCTGAGGAATTATTCATGATGGAGTCTACTTGTGAAAGGCCTCTTTGTAGAGGTGGACTCTCCAATCCTAACTTCCTGGGTCCTGTATGTGAGACACTTGGCTATCCACCAGCTGACATAATAGTTTGTACCTAACATGTTGATTTTGTCAACAATGCCTGATGGGGGTATAGTGTCAAATGCCTTGTCAGGCCATGGTAGCCAGTTTGAACCATTTTTCCCTCATTTATTTTTTTGGTTACCTTCTCAAACAAGTCCACCAGGTTGGGTAGGCATGATCTGCCCTTGATGAAACCAAACTGGGTTTGGTCCAGTATCTGTAAGTGTACTACATCTCAATTGATCATTTCCATGATAATTCTTTTCATGGCTTTACATATAAGACTAGTGAGACTTCTAGGTCTGTAGTCTCCAAGGTCTGTAGATGGCTCACCTTTGTGCAGTGGGATGATTGTTGCTGTTATCTATTCACAAGGCATCAAGCCTGTTTGGTGGCTACAGTGAAATAGTAATTCCAGAAGCCCTGATAGGTCATGTTTCATGCTATTTAGAAGCCATGCTGGGATATTTTCTGGGCCTATTGATGCAGTGTACTTGGTCTTAGAGAGAGCACTAAGGACCTGTTGCATAGTGATAGTAGGGGTACTTATATTTCATGGTATTCCCTGAGGGAAGGTTGAGGTGGAGAGAGGGGTACAGTTGGGGCCCAGTTTACCAGCCAGGACGTTTGTTATATCTTCTGCCTTTTTTAATTTCTCCAGATCTTTTGGGTTTCTAATACCATGACAGGAATAGACTCCATTCCTAAGTCAAAGTATGATTAAAGTTCATAAAATTAGTATTGTTTCAATCTTTGATGTCAGCCAGAAGAGCTCTTCGCAGCACCAACAATGTGCACAGTAATGACTCCTTCTGCAATTCTTATGGAGTTACGTGTACCAGTAATGTATCTAAATATGATTGTAGATTCTTTTTATAAGACCCATTGCTCCTACTACTATTGGAACTGTCTGGGTATCTTTCTTCCACATTGCTCTCATTTCTGCCTTCAAATCCTGATATTTTATTACTTTGTGGCTCTCTGTACCCAAGATACTGTAGTCAGTGTGAGTGGCAATTTCAATGATCAATGCTACTTTTGTCTTCTTTCCTTAGACCACTATATCTGGTTTTCTAGTATCTATTTTTTGAACTGTTGGTAATGGGTGATCCCATGTGATGTAAACTTCATAATTTTCTGTGATGCTTTGTGGCTCATGTTTCCAGTGTTTTTCAGCCACTTCAATACCATAATGTTTGCACAATTCCCAGTACAATAGTCTTGCCACATTATTAAGCCTTTCAGTATACAGTCCTTCTGCCATTATTATGTCGCAACCAGCAATGAGGTGTGCAACTGTTCCATTTCTGTTTAATAAAACCTACATTTGTCTGTTTCTCCCACATGTTCAATGGACTTTGTAAGCCAACCTGTATGTAGCCCACTATCTTGGGCCACCAATATTAACCTTTCATCTCTTGGTTTGAATTTGCCTCTCCTTAACCATTCTTGCAGTCGTGCCTGATCAACATGAGGTTCTTCCAGTAGCTTTCTATACTTGCAACTATATTTATGCATTTTCCACATTTCTTGCCTTCTCATCTGGTCCTTCACCTTATATTCTTTCTTTGGCACATTAAGTTGCTGTCTGATTTTTAATCTGCTTCTGGTTTGATTTCCATTCCTGCTTGATGCCGATATGCTTCTGCTAGATTAATCTGAGAAGACATCTCAGATTTATTCACCTCATGTTTCAAAACTTTCACTATGCTTTGGTCTTGTGAGGTCAACAGATGTGTGTGGAGGCCCAAGATTGCAAATCTATACATGTAATCAATTTCAAGGAGGCCCATCCCTCCTTCGGATCAGGGAATATATAATCTTGGTATGCACTGATTTTTATAAATCATTTGGTGAACATGAAGCATCCTTCTTGTTTTCCTATCTAATCTATCCAATATGTTTTGGGGCCAGT
The DNA here is from genome assembly GCF_019279795.1 of Protopterus annectens. Taxonomy (NCBI): domain Eukaryota; kingdom Metazoa; phylum Chordata; order Ceratodontiformes; family Protopteridae; genus Protopterus; species Protopterus annectens. The sequence goes on along the minus strand of NC_056735.1, from coordinate 307,274,972 downwards.
CAGTCACTCCAAAACCATAAGTTAGGACAGGAAGAGCAAACTGGTTTATAGCTTGGATTTTGTTCCTAGATGTTAATGCTGCTTTCAGGATTAATTTATGTCTTCTAAAGCATTCCTTACTAAGTTTTATTCTCATTTGTTCATGTTTTATTGTTGATCCTTCATCAGTTCCCAAATATGTATACACTTCTTCTTCTTCAAGTTCTTTTATATCACATTCTTTCTCCAAAGTTGTGTTTTCCTGGAGCTGCAGTTTTCCTGCTTTAAAGGTTGCTTTTGCACATTTATCAAGACCAAATAACATTTTTATATCATCTGAAAAAGTTTTGACAACTTGCAGTTGTACTTTGTTTCTCATCTGATGAGCTATACAGTTTTAAATCATCGACAAAGAGAAGGTGAGAATCTTTATACTTTATTGTTTTCTAGGAGCTAATTGTAGCTATGGCCTAATCCGTTAAGTAGACAGCTTAATGGGTTAAGAGCAAGACAGAATAGCAGTGGTGACAGGGAGTCACCCTGAAATATCCCCTTTTAGATTTTTATCCCTGGAATAATAATTTGTCCTTTATTATGGCTTAATTGCAAAGTGGTCTGCCACTGTTTCAGGTTATTGTAATGTAGACGATCGGTGTAGGTTACATCTTATACATTTTTAAGCACTCTTTTATCCATGAATGTGGGATACTATCAAATGCTTTTTTTATAGTCAGTCCATGCCATACTTAAATTATTCCCCTTTTTACAGTTCTCCACTATGACTTTATTTAACAAGTGATCCTTTGTTCCATATGACTTTCTTTTATTGCCTTTTGTTCTATTGCCATAATTAAGTTTTCTTCGAAATGACTATAAACTCTGTCAGCATCAATTCCTGTGTATAGTTTATACGTCATCAGAAGGCAAGTTATTGGTGTATAATTTTTAGGGTAGCTTGAAGGTTCATTCTTAAGTAAGAACATTGCTTTTCCTGTTGTTAGCCAAGTTGGTGTCTGTTCGGGGTACACATATAAATAGTTCTTACACATGGCTAAAGCTTCATGCAAAGATGTTAATACTTTTAACCAAATGTTAGGTACTGTATCTGGGCCTGGGGTTTTCCAGTTAGAGGCTTTTCTTAACTTTGTTTCATTCTCTCTGGCTGTTACTTCATCCCATTTCATATCCTGTACCTTTAAACTTTTTATTCTTCTTTTACTTCTTCTATCCATTTAACATCCTTGTTATGTTCCACAGTATCTTCATAGATACTTCTCTGAAATGTATCTATTTCTTCCTTTTTTGGTGGTATTTCAATTCCTTTTACCATGTTTCCCGAGTCTCTATAAAACTTTTTTTGGGTCATCAATAAATTGCTTATTTTGTACTTTTTCTTTACACTTATCTGCATATCTTCTAAGTTTTTTCATCGGTGCTATAGATCTTGATCTGTTCTAATACTGTGCATAGCTTTCATCACATGTATCTTTCTGAGTATTTTTGTGGCTCTGTTCCCTCTTCTATATTTTTCTAACAGTGACACTTCTTGTCTTAATTGATTTATAGTTTTCTCTATTTAATACTTCATGATGGTATTCGATTTCTCCCCTTTCTTTCGCTCACTACCCTATGTTCTTGTGGTAGAACTTTATCAGTTATTAATTTAGGTGCACAGTAATATATCCTGTTTACTTCTCTTATATCACCTGGATCTCTATGGACAGTCCTAATTACTGTGTTCATTTGTTTTATCAAACTTTTGACTTTTGGGGTGTTACTGACCTTTAGCAGTCTATTTCTTTCATTGCTCTTAATATATCTATGTCTATTAAATTAAGCAACTCTCTTATTAACTCATTTTCTTCTAAACTGAGGGCACATTTTTTGTTTTCCATTTCCTGTGGGCATTCTAGAGAAAGTTCTATTGCATCTTCCTGTGACACATTCTCTTCAATTTCATCTTGTGCCATCCATTGCTCTGTCATATGGGATCTCATTGGCCTTTCATGCCTCAATGTTGACTGCATCAGAGTTTCCACAATTTCCTGTTCCTTACCTTGCTGTCTAGCTTCAAGTGAACGTTTATACTGGTTTTCTGTGGAAGGCTCCAAAATATCTTCATATGGCACCTGACCAATTACATCCTGTTTTACTGGTTTCCCATTAATTTGGATACCCATTGCTCTATCCTGTTGTGCTTTCTGAATTAGATTTTCTACACTGAATCCTTCACTTGACAGGTACACCATGACCTCAGTTTGTACTTCTTTAACTTTGCCATTACTAACCTCCTTTTCTACTTTTCCTATTTGTCTTCTTATTTTTTGTATTGTAACGTTTTCCATGTCTGGATTCCTTTGCCTGTATTTCTCTTCAAATATCTTTGGTGCTGCTCTTTTTGTATTGTTTAATTTTGCTTTCTCCTTTGTATAAATATTACACCATATTAAATCTCCTTTTCTTTCCCATGTCCATATTTCTTCTTCAGATGTCTCCTGATCTTCCTGCTTCTCCTTATGGACTCGCTCCATCATGCTGTAAAGTAACCTGTATTAGACCTTCTGCACCAAATCCTTCACTTCACAGACACTCCATAACTTCAACTTCTATTTTTTTAACTTCTACTTTACTAATCTTCTTTTATACATTCTCTTTTTGTGATATTATTTTTATTGTAAAATTTTCGATGCCTTTGCTGGTATTTCTCTTCAAATATCTTTGGGGCTGCATTCTTTATATTTATTAATTTGGCTTTCTCCTTTGCATAAATATTGCACCATATCAAATCTCTCTTTCTTTCCCATGCCCATATTTCTTTTTCATACTTTTCAATAATCTCTAAGTTTTGTTCTTTATATTTTTGCACTTCTTCTGATGCTTCTTTTTCCAAACAGATCAAAAATTCTTGATCTATATACTGTTTTTCACAAATTTGTTGTATTAATGAATACATTTTTTTATTTGAAGCTTCTGATAGTTTTTCTTGTGAAAATATTTTACTTTCTTTTAATTTATCTCTTAATTGTTCTGTATACCTTGTGTCTGGAAATTCTGGGCTTTTGCATAATAGTAATAATAGATAATGTCTTTCTTATCCTCAATAGTCCACTTTATTGTCTTTATGGCTCTACTTTGGCCTATCAGTTTTTGTGATTTTTGTGGACTGCTACTTCCTTCTACAACAGGAGGGCCATCCTCCCCCTGGGCTTCGCCTGGCCCCATTGTAAAAAAGTTACAATGTTAGCCTACAGCAATAATGTATTTAACGTTTTATTTTTATGTTTTCTTTTTTCTTTTTTACTCCTGTTACATTAGCTTAATTTTGGAGCTTATCTCCCTGTGCCTCTACTGAAAATGGACATGTATCCAGTTAGACTAGCCCGGTGAACAAATGAAAAACAAAAATAAAATAAATAAATGTTTCCATATATTGAGGATTCTACACTGTCATCATTTCCAATCCTGGTACCAATGTGCCTACTAGAAATGGCACTTTTTATCCTGGGTCTTGTGCACCCAACTATCTTTTTTAATTTTTAACCTACTTCTGTCCGTGATATATGTTATATAAATAGAGTCTATATATCATTGTCACCTTGGTGAAATTTTGTGACAAACAAGGTCCACCTCACAAAGGTACTCACCAAGACTTGAGGATGAATTCAATTTCAGCAATAATACTCTCCTTTACTAGTTGACTTATCATCTCTCCATTCGGACCCCTGTTGTTTATATTTTTGCACTTCCTCAGATGTTTTTTTTCCAAACAGATCAAAGTTTCTTGATATATCGATATATATATATATATATATATATATATATATATATATATATATATATACTGTTTTTCATAAATCTGTTGCATTATATGTTATAGGTTGTTCCATTTACAATGAGATGAGCACACAATTGTGTCTTGCCTTTCAGGTTGCGGACATAGCTAAAGTATGCTCTGTGGTTGTCCTTGGCCTGAGAGCCTGAACTTACTTCATTTTTGGCTTTGGTAGACTTCACTTCTCCTCTGTTTACTCTGAGAGTGATTTTACTCGGCTGTGTGCTGCATCTCCTATGTTTTGGCATGAGTTTCTCCTTCTGTTATACAGCCTATTGATTCTGTGATTCCACCAGGGTAGCTTGATTTTGGTTAGATCTGTACTTCTCCCTGGTGGGTATGGCTGCCTCTATGCAGCTATTAACATGCCCGTACAGGTTTTCTGTGATCACTTCTGCATAGGCTGCAGTGTTTTCAGTGTTTATGGGGGCTTGAGATTTCACCAGTTTATCACATAATAGCTGGAGGTCAGCCTTTCAGTATTTCCTAAATATTCTATGTTTAGCCATGGCTCCATGTTTTATTTTTACTTCAAAGGAGACCATTTGCGTTTGGACCTTACCAGGGAGGACATTTCAGAAGGAAGTGTGCATGACTCCCCCATATTGATGAGGACTAGATCTAGTATGTTCACACTCCTGGATGGTGTACTGGCTAGCTGGTCCAGGGAGTTTGTGTTTACAAAATCCAGGAATCTCTGTGCTTGTATATTTGGTGTCATATAGGATTCCCAGTTAATAGTGTGGGTAATTAAAGTCACCCATGAATATGATATTGGGTTGGATGGTTAGTGTTTCTAATAAGTGTAAATACATGCTATGGGTTTCCTGGGTCATAAACGGTGACCTATAGCTTGCAAGGAAGTGGTACTGGATTTTGCCTATTATGATGTACACCTGGAACAGCTCAAGTGCATTGTCCTGTTTGACCAGCCTTGAAGTATCTTAATTTTTGATGTACATAGAGACACCTCCACCCTTTACTCCTTACTTGTGTTGTAGCTGGTGTAAATGTGTGGAAGCCATAATAACCTTGCTCTGTTGATGTACTCTCCATGGCTGTCAGTCATGTGTCAGTGGCCACATAGATGTCTTCCAAGAGGTCAAATAAGTATCTCTAAGTATAGTCTAGGGAGGTATGTTTCAGGTCATGTACTCCCACATGGACTGTGGCTAAGTCATATCACAGGATCATAGGAAGTTACTAGGCTAATGGCCCTAGGACCCTTACAAGCCTAGCCAAGTTATACCCTTATATCCACAATCATCACCAATTGCCCCTGTGCAACAGGGACACAGGTGGAATCACCAAGGTGAATTTACAGTTAAACATCCAATCGTCCACATTGTGTTTGAAGAGGGGCAATGAGTTGCTCTGTTTGACATGATGTGGGAGTCTGTTCCAAAGGTGTCGTAACCTCTGGGAGACAAGTACTACCATCCAGCATGTTCTGTTACTGTCACATACCAGGTTAAGGTTTTTATGGTGAGTAATCTGTGTACCATTATATTTATGGATATGCAGCATTTACAATAAAGCATGATCACAGATTGCTTTATATGCAAGGCATGGATCGCCTCTGAGTAGTCTGTCTGAAAGAGAATAAAGTGACAGTGATTTCAGATGATTCACATAGGACAGATGATGAAGACCTTGAATTATCCTTGTGAAGAACCTTTGAGGTCTCTCCAGTTGTTGCAGGTACTTGGAAAGGTGCATACCAAAAGGGGCGTTGTATTCAATTATTGATGTAATGATGGGAGGGTGCAGAGAGGTAATAACTTCTGTTAATTTCTACATGCAATAGCCTTACTTATGAGATGAGCAATATAGAATGGACTTCTTACCACAGTGCAGACATGGTGATCAAAGGTAAGGTTACTGTCAATTTGTGTGCCCAGGTCTCTCACCAGTGAGTGCATATGTAGGGTTGTTTTATTGATATGTTAGTCAGTAGTAACATCACACTTAATGAGTGTGATGATAATACATTTTTTTTTATTTGAGGTTAAGGCCATGAGTTTGGCATCAATCATTTGTGTGTGTAATAGGATGTTGACGTTGTTTGGCATCACACTTTGCAGTCATCAGCAAACTTTGACAGCCACAGATCTTTAGTTTTACTTTGTACTTTGGTGAACTAGATTCAAAACAGTAGATGAGCCAAGACAGATCCTGTGGAAAACCACTAGTTACAGGTCGGCTGTTTGAGGTGGACTCCCCTATTTTGACTATATGGGGTCTATCAGTGAGCCAATTAGCAACCCATCTAACAATATAAGGGTTGATAACTACCTGGATGAGTTTGTCAATGATGCCTGAGTGGGGAACACTGTTAAACGCCTTGACTAAGTGTAGGTAGGCTGTATGTACAGAGTACCCATTGTCCATGGCCTTGGAGACTCTCTCAAAGAAGTCTATATAATTTCACTGGCAAAATCTCCCTTTGACAAATTCAAACTGAGTAGGGGCAATTGTGTGGAACTTACCTATATCTTTGTTGATGAGGTGCATGATGATTCGCTCAACATTTTCAACATTTTCAGTTTCAACATTTTGATAATAAACCATATATATATATATATATATATATATATATATATATATATATATACATACACGGGGTCTGTTGCTATGGTCAACAGGGAGATTGGTTGACATCTGTTTAATTGACTGCATTTGGTCTATTATACAGATAATTGACAAGTGTGCAAGACTGACAATCCCTGGGTAGAGGAAAATTCCCTTTCCCTAAGGATTGTACAACCTCAGAGTTACTATACAAGTAGAAGGAGGTGCGGGGGTACAGCCCTCCCACATGGGGGTTGCAGGGGGGCTTCCCCACATGCATACTAGGAAACTGAGGTTTCAGTTTTTGATGTAGAGTGGTTCACCTGCAGAATGTTGACGTGTGTCATTTGTCCAACTGACGGTAAACCATATATATATATATATATATATATATATATATATATATATATATATGTATATACAGAGCATCCAAGTGCTCCGGATTATGCGGAACGCACCGCATTTAATGAAGAGCGAAGCCACTGTTCCGCTGTTCTGCATTGAACAGCTGTGGCTCCGCTACAAGGCTTTTGATTGGTTTGTGTACCGCAATTACTGCCAATTGGCATTGCGGTATACAAACCAATGCATAGCTCTGCTGTGCTGCTATCCACGTTGGCTGTGCTCTGCAGTTTTTAATTTTGATTGGCTCGTAGACCGCATTTACGGCCAATCGCAAACTCTGTCTACGAGTCAATCAAGTAGAGAATATGTGGAGAACGGGAGCCAATGAGAGCTCCCAAATGGAGACCAATCGTGTTCCTGCAAGCCTTTTCACGCCAAATTAATGGCTTGAAAAAGGCTTCCAGGAATCGGGAGGGAATTTTACTTTGTGTTCCATCTTGATCGTTGGAGAACTTGGAGTCAATACTAGGCCGGATTAAGAAGGAAGGAGCGGTGCCAGTTGCAGAGAATCCAGATCGAAGACATTTCATCAGGGGAGAAGAAGACGGATGTCGGAGCCTGCCCAGTGCCTGCCAGGAGAGGTGACTGACTTGGTCGGCGAGAGAAGTCTATTTGCGGCTGTCTGGTGGTCACATAACACAGGTTAGTCAAGCAAGCAGCATATAATACAACCGTGAGGTGAGCTCAGCTGAGCTGTATTCAAACTAAGTGATGTTTTTACAGAAAGGTAATAAGAATCTGCAATGTGTGAAGTGTCAGAGGACAAACTAGCCAAAGTAAATAGGGGACATTAAACAGAAATCAACAGCGACACAAATGCTACTATAATAGAAACTCCAAGATGTTTAGAATTTCAGATGGAGCTAGAGCAGACAATGCCTTATAGCAGCTGCTTCCTCTGAGTAAATTATAATCATAGAGTATAAATTGTATAATGGCAGTTCTTGCAGTTGTACTGAACAGTTCAAGTTTTCAAACCTTTTGATTTTTCCAGCAAGGAATCATTGCTTCTTTTCAAGCTATTTAAGGTGGCTTGTTTGAAGGCTACAAAAAGCAGCACTGTTTTCAATAATGGGTTGTATCAGTTAAAAGAAAAGCTACATATCTGTCATTAATATCTTCAGAAGGTATGGAAGTCACTTTTGCTGTGTAAGAGGCATCCTGTTGTACAGTAGTACTTCTAAGAATAATCTTTCTTGAAAGAGTGTAGAATTACACAACTCTTTATCCATATGATTGGTGCACACATTCTCAATTCCAGTTAAAAAATTACTTGTGCGCCTGCATGTTATATCTACTTACTAGTATTTCCTAAGCTTGTTAAGTCATCGAATATAAATGTAATGCAAGTTTTTGCTTGGACATTTGATGTTATATTACCTATGACTTGTGAAATTTTGGATTTACTGTAAAAGTTTATAGTTATAGAATCTGTCCTAAATTAAGTTTAGCAATCAAAAAGAGATTGTCCTGTAGTGCACATTTCCTGCAATTTAGAAATTAGTTTCTATGATTTAAGACTTGCACATAAAAACATTTTATCTCATATGATATTTTGTCAATGTGTATGTGTGTATGTGTGCACGTCTTTGATTGTGTGTGTGTGTGTGTGTGTGTGTGTGTGTGTGTGTGTGTGTGTGTGTGTGTGTGTGTGTGTGTGTGCACCCGCACATGTTTGTAAGAGTGTGTTTATGTGTGAGGGGTATATACCCAAGAATCAAGTGTAAAAAAAAATCTTCCAACTGGCCTTCATACCAGGCTTGAAGGTGCTTTAGCTTGTTGAAAGGGATAGAACATATCCAGATTATAGGAGGTTTAGTTTCTACAAAATGAAGCTGGTCAGATAAAGGTCAGTTTTTGATTTTACACCTTTTTAATAAGTACAAAAGATTTTCAGAAACACAGACTGTCTCTTCTACTGTGAGTTATATGGCAATGATGAATAATGTATAAAATGTGGCTTTTTGGGAGAAATTTCACATCTGTATCATTTAGTTTAAATATGAGCTAAAAGCATGCAATGGTTGTATACAGTATCATGCCAAAGTGTTTTAGAGAGCTAGAGTAAAGGTGTGAAGCTACATTTAAGGTCAAGAAAATAAATAAATGTTACTCCAGACTTCAGAGGACTGTTAATGTATAAACTTGTATCTGGCATGCAGTATTTTACAGCAGAAAGCTGGTATGCAACAAAACATTCTCTTTTATACTCACATCTCATATTGTTGCCTCCAGCCTCCTACCAAATAGTCAAGAAATCCCTACTCCTCCAAATTTAGACTTAAGATCATAGGGGGTTACTAGGCTAATGGCTCTGGGGCCCTTATAAGCCTAGCCAAGAGTTTATTCCCAAAAAAGAAACCTCAGCCAGCACCTGTCAACCCTGTCAGTGAGGGACAAAGGTGGAACCCCTGGGACAAATTTGTGGCTTCCCATCCATTCATCAAGGCTGCACTTGAAGAGGGTCAGCAAGATACTCTGTTTGACATGTATGGGAAGTCTGTTCCAGAGATGGGGCAGTCTCTGCGAGACAAACATGTCTCTTCAGCAGGTTTTGTTGATGTTGCATATTAGATTTAGCCCTATCAAGCAGTAATGCACCAGGAGTTAGACTTATGGATATGGAGCATCTCTATTAGGGCAGGGTCCGATATTGCCTTGTAGGTGAGACACATATCACCTCTGAGCAATCTGTATGATACTGAGTAAAATGATAGTGATTTGAGCCTTTCCGCATAGGACAGGTGTTGGAGGCCCTGGATTCTCTTTGTGAGGTATTTCTGTGGCCTGTCCAGTTGGTGCAGGTGTTTGGAGAAGTACATACCAAACGGGGCATTATACTCAATTATAAGTCTAATGAGGTAGGAGTACAGAGAGGTAATAACCTCCGTTTTTTCTGGATGCAATCCCTTTACTTATGAGATGAACCAAGTAAAAGGCTTTTCTGACAGCCACATGATGGTCGAATGTGAGATTGTTGTCAACCTGAGTACCCAGGTCTCTCACCACAGGTTCTGTTCTTAGGGGGTTGCTGTTGACGTGGTAATCATTAGGGGCCATGTTTTTGCCAAATGGTATGGTAATATTTTTTTTGTTTTTAACTTAAGGCCATGACTTTGGCACCAGCTATTTGTAGCTGTGAGACCCTCTTGCAGTATGTTAACATAATTTTGGGCATCAGTAACAGCACCCAATTTACAGTCATCCACAAACTTGGTCAGCCACAGGCCCATTGCCTTTGCCTGGACCACTGAGAAATAGATGCCAAACAGTAGGGGTCCCAGAACAGATCCCTGGGGGACACCACTAGTGACAGGTCTGCTGTCTGAGGTGATTGTACCTATTTTGACCTTGTGGGTCCTAGCATCCAAGTGCTCCGGATTATGCAGAACGCACCACATTTAATGAAGAGCGAAGCCACTGTTCCGCATTGAACAGCTGTGGCTCCGCTACAAGGCTTTTGATTGGTTTGTGTACCGCAATTACTGCCAATTGGCATTGCGGTATACAAACCAATGCATAGCTCTGCTGCTATCCACGTTTGCTGTGCTCCGTAGTTTTTGATCGGCTCGTAGACCGTATTTACGGCCAGACGCGAACTCTGTCTATGAGCCAATCAAGCAGAGAATCTGAGGAGGATGGGAGTCAATGAGAGCTCCCAAATAGAGGCCAATCATGTTCCTGGAAGCCTTTTCGCACCAAAATGATGGCTTGAAAAAGGCTTCCAGGAATCACATATTTTACTTTTTTGTGTTCGATCGTTGGAGTTTCAATTTCAACACTAGGCTGGAAGAAGGAAGGAGCGGTGCCAGTTGCAGTCCAGATCGAAGACATCAGCGGAGAAGAAGACGGGAGTCAGTGGAAGTTAGCCTGCCTGCCAGGAGAGGTGACTTGGCGAGAGAAGTCTGTTTGCAGTGTTATACAAGGGCTGAGATTTTTCTTTCTGCTGTGCTGCTGGACAACCGGGATTTTCGAATTTGTGTATTTGGATTGTATTGAGTTGAGGAGCTCAGCTGAAGTGATAGACAGAGCAGAGGTAAGTGTTTTAGGCTGTAATAGTTGCAAACATGTCCCTTATGCTAGCACAGACCCTGTGATTTTAGCAACTTTTAGTGTGTAAGCAATATTTAGTCTGTATTTGTGCTGCTTGTCCCACAGATCCTGTTCTAGCAACTTTTCTAAGTTTAAAACAACAATATTAAAGTGTCTGTTTCTGCTGCTTGTCCCTAATGTCTGTTATATATATATTTTTTTGGGGGGGGACTGTATGCCATGACAGGTCCTTGTTCTAGCAACTTTCTAGGTTTATTAAGAGCAGTTTTTAAAGTGTTTGTATGTTTCTGTTGCTTGTCACCCTAGGATGTCTCTGAAAGTAATTGCCCTTTCTAGGTTTATAAGAGCAATATTTTAAAATGTTTGCATGTTTCTGCTGCTTGTCCACTAGTACGTCTCAAAGTAATTGCCTTTTTTTTTTTGGAGAAACTGTATGCAAAGACAGGTCTGCTGCTTGTCCCCAATGTCTATTTTATATATATATTTTTTTGGGGGGGCTGTATGCAATGGCAGGTCCTTGTAGCAACTTTCTAGGTTTATTAAGAGCAGTTTTTAAAGTGTTTGTATATTTTTGCTGCTTGTCACCCTCGTACGTCTCTGAAACTAATTGACTTTGTTTTTGGATAAAGATAGGTGGGCAAGTGAGCACCAGAG